>NW_023994264.1:450000-485081 GCF_015586225.1 Lucilia sericata
GTGGCACCATCTAGAAACTTGGTTGAGTTGCGTTTGCATTATATCGCTGGCTATTTCAGCATTTTTATGTGTTACCACAATAGCTGTGTCGTCCGCATAAGCAAAAACAGAACATTCACTAAGCATTTCAATCATTTAGTTGGCATATATTAGATATAGTATAGGACCTAGTTTTGATCCTTGAGGGACACCATTGTCCGTGGTTGTTTCTGTGCTAAATGTGTCATCTATTTTGACATGATATGTTCTGAGCTCTAAATAGTTTTGAACCATAGTAGACAGTTACCTCTAACACCGTTTCGTTCTAATATGTTCAATAAGTTGCTGTGGGAAAGCGTATCAAAGGCTTTACTGAAGTCAATGAAAAGTGCAAGGCAATGATAATTATCTTCTAGATGCTTATTGATGTGTGTAGCAAAATTTCCCAAAAGTTTGTTGATATTTTTTCCTTTCTGGAAGCCGTATTGGTTTTGGTTTAATACTTTATATTTTGTTAAAAACCCATTTAATCTGCGAACTAATATTTCCTCCAGGACTTTCTCGATCACCGGCAGTATTGAAATTGGTCGATAATTGTTGTAATCATTTTTGACACCAGCTTTATATATTGGCCGAATTAGTGATGTTTTAAGTAGTTTAGGTATAGTGGATTCAAAAATGCTTTCGTTTATAAGTTGGGTGATTACAGGGGTGATTGCACTAGCATTATATTTCAAATCTTTCGGTCGTATACCATCAATACCTGGACCTTTTTTAGGTTGTAAAGTACATAGTATACTATAGATCTCTTCTTCTGTGGTAAGGGACAAAAACATTGAATTTATAACAGTTTTTGGTTTGCTTTTAAAAGTTTGTATGTCACATTTATGTAAAATTTTTTGTACGTTTTCCTTAAAGTTTGTTGCAAACGCGTTAGTTATGTTCATTAAGTTTTCGTTTTTGAAGCTATTTTAATTATTGAATCAATATTGTTTATTTTTTTACCAGTAATTTCATTTATGAGTTGCCAAGTAACTCGCGTATTGTTTTTATTTTCGGCAAATTTTCTTTTGAAATAATTGTTTTTCGCGTAGTATAGTTTTTTATTTAAGCAGTTTCGAAATTTTTTATATTCATATTCATAATTTTTGTTATTTTTATTATTTAACCATCTAATATAAAGTTTATCCCGAGTATCACAATATCTTACTAACTCTTCATTCATCCATGGATTCACTTTTCTTTTTTTTGTATTGTTTTTACTAATACTTTTAGATTTTAAATATATATTATTAAAAGTTTCATATATTTTATTGAAAATTTGATTAGTGTTCATATTTTGAGTAACTAATTGATTCCAATTTATTTCATTAATGAATTTATTTACATTGTAATTGTTAATTGTTGAGCCCTGACAAAGAGTGTTTTCCATTCCCCATTTTGTTTGCCTCAAGGACGATGCTATTAAAAGTGGTTGAAATCGGTCCATTATCTCACCAAATTGGCACAACTAAGTTCTATATAGGCATAAATGACTACGCCAATTTTTATAGTGGTCGGCCATCGTTTGACCCTAGCCCCCATACAAACCACCCTTTAAAATATAACTTAAACGTCCAAAAATTTACATATAACCATTAGTATCGCGACAACTAACGTTTATATAAAATTACATCCCTCTTCCCAATTTGTTGAGGATCGGCCCATATTTGACCCTAACTTCCATATAAAGCCTCTTTTAGAAATTTAGTTTTTCATCAATAAATTGCTCAAATACATCGGAATTATGGTAATATTCAACGTCTTTATGAAAAATAAATAATTTTATAAATGTACCCATGGTGTAGGGTATCATATAGTCGGCCATGTCCGACTATACTTTCCTACTTGTTTTCGACTGTAACAGGGTTTGAAAATTTGTTTGTCAAAATATATTTTATATTGGTTCCACTAAGTATTACTACTAAGTATACTGCACTACTTTATTATTTATTTAAAAAACATTCTAACTTCGATTTTAAAATAGAGAATGTTATCTTAAATTTTTGTAAAGAGCAAGGAAAAGTAAAATTTTATTCTTACTAATTTAACCAATTTATTACGTGAGTGTTGTGTATGTCCGGAATTGTAGTTTCTTATTTCGTCAGTACACATTCTTTGTTTGGTTTTTTCTTCAAGTTCTATTTTTTATGTTTGTAATTTAGACTTCTGCGAATAAAAAGTTTATTTTCTGTAACAAATTTTATTAAAGGAAACGGAAACATATTTGCAGTTTGTTTCAAATACAAACTTTTTCAAGGCACTTTAGCCATTTCCTTTTTAAGAACCTACATACAAGAACATATAAAGGATGAAAATCGAAAGCAAATTGTAGAGAAAAGTTTTGGTTAAAATTCAGTAATTTTTCGAATTTTTTAAAGTATGTTTTAAGTTTCAAAACTAAAATAATAGAAATAAATTTAAGATAATCATGAGTTATCAATAAATATTTTCTTTGTTTTTAACTTATTTTTTAATTTAACAATATTAACAAATAATAGGTTAATTGCCAAGTCTATTGAGTGGAAGTTTGTTACTAAAAACTTTCTGGACTTTTTGCAGAGATTTATAGACTAACTAATGGACTAGCCCACTGACTAGTCTACTTACTAGTTTGTTGACTTACACACAATGTTTGTATTGCCTAGTCTATGGTGTAGTCTGGTCAATCGACTGGTATTTATAATAAATATTCTTCGGACTTGTTATTAATATTTTTATTGAGCTATTACCAATACTAAGTCACGCTTCTTAAAATTCTATACTAAATTATTAACAGTACTTCCTTTAATTTAATTTATTTTATTTTGATTGATATGATGAAAAACATTTAAGCAGCTTTTTATTAAAATGCATACATATGTCTGAATGTATGTGCAATGATTTATTAGATTATTTAATTATGTATTATAATAATCGAATAGAAGTAATTTGACACCATTAAAAACATATTAAAAAACCTAAACTATTAATAATATAAATAATATAATAAAAATATATTAATAATATAATAAAAATAAATTAGCTTTCATTTTAACATCATTTGTTTGGCACTAGTAATAAATATGTATACAATGGGATACATATAACAAAAAGTAAAAATCAAATAAAAACAATTATAAAATCATTAGTTTTAATAACATTCTCCTGGGGCATATATGTTTTTAACATATAAATATATTACAGCATATACAAACATAAATTTATTTATTAACACTTTATTGTTAATTTTTTATACACTACACCACTATAGTGGGTGTTATGCGTTTGTGCTAATGTTTGTAACGCATTAAATTATTAGTACTATACCCACCTTAAAGTATACCGATCGACTCAGAATCACTTTCTGAGTCGATTTAACGATGTCCGTCCGTCCGACCGTCCGTGTGTCTATGTAAACGTTGTTATCAAAGTCGCAATTTGATAAAATTTGGAATACACGTTTGTTTTGACCCAAGCCTATTGAAAATGGTTAAAATCGGTTCATTATTTCACCTAGCCCCCATACAACTGAACCCCCCGAAAGGTTCTTTTGAGCTCATAATTATGTATAATATAAATGTATCTCGATGAAAGTTCGCACAACTAAGTTTTATACAAGCCTTGATGACCTTGCCGAATTTCGAAATGATCGGACTTCATTTGACCCTAGCCCCCCATACAAAAACCCACTTCAGAAAGTGACTTGAATATCCGCAATTCATTTACTAGCAATGTTATTGCAATCAGATTTAGCACAGACAAATATTATATATATTATATAAATATTATATAAATGCAAATCTATCCAGCCCATTTTATCGGAATCGGTCCACATTTGCTCCTATCCCCCATATAAAGCCTCTTTTAGAAAATAAGTTTTTCGTCAATAAATTGCATTTTTTGGTCAATTATGGACCGATCCTCGTCAAATTTTCTAGAACGATTTTAGTTTAGGCAGTAATGAGCGTCAAATCTATTTTCTGAAGGGGACCTTATATGGGGGGTAGGATCAATTATGAACCGATTCTTATAAAATTTTACAAAGCCATTTAGGTTCATGTCGAATTACATCGCTATAGATGCTTCTTTTAGACAGTTATGAGCGTTAGATTCATTTTCTGAAAGGGACATTATATAGGGGATAGGGTCAATTATGAACCGATCCTTATAAAATTTTACAATGATATTAAGGTTCCTATAAAATATATTCATGTCGAATTTCATCGCTATAGATGTTTTTCTGAAGGGGACCTTATATGGGGGCTAGGGTCAATTATGGGCCGATCCTTATAAAATTTCACAATGAAATTAAGGTTTCTATAAAATATGCTCATGTTGAATTTCATCGCTATAGATGCTTCTTTAAGGCAGTTATGAGCGTTAAAGTCTTTTTCTGAAGGGGACCTTATATGGGGGTAGGGTCAATTATGTGCCGATCCTTATAAAATTTTACAATGAAATTAAGGTTTCTATAAAATATGTTCGTGTCTTATTTCTTCGCTATAGGTGCTTCTTTTAGTCAGTTATGAGTGTTAAAGTCATATTCTGAAGGGGATTTTATATGGGGGCTAGGCGAATTCGTGGACCGATATTGCCCATTTTCAATACCAAACAAACTGCATCAATATAAAATGTCTGTGCAAAATTTCAGCCCGCTATCTACTTCCATTTGGACTCTATCGTGTTTTCAAAAGACAGACGGACGAACATAGCTTGATCGTTTTAAAATTTAATAAGGATCCAGAATATATATACTTTTATGGGTCTTAGATGAAAATTTCGATGTTTTACAAACGGAATGACAAAAACAATATACCCCCATTCATAACTGGTGTAGGGTATCATATAGTCGGCCAAGCCCTACTATACTTTCTTACTTGTTATTTCATCATAAACTTTTATAAACACTTACATCAGATAATATTTGATATAGATTTGCATTTTAATATATTTTAAAAATCTGTGTGCTATAAAAATAATTTACATGTATTTGTTCTAAAATTTAGCAAAAATCTTCATCTATATTTTCTATATATATAAAAGAGTAGTGTTACTGACTGAATCATCATCGTACAGCCCAAACGGCTGCACTTAGAATCATGAAATTTTGACAATAGATGTGTTTTTGGTTAGGGATAAAAAAGGGAAAAACGGGCAAAACAGGGTTTCTTAATTATCTTACCTAATATTAGTGATACAAGAAAAATTTTAAATGCACCTGTAGCTACTCTTAAAATAAGCAGATGGGTGTCTGGTACTTTTTTAAAATTCGTAATTTTAAGGTATAAAAATGTGTAACAAAGGTGATTTTGGTACCTTTTTTGGCCCTTTATAACTTTTTAACTAATTAACATAATAAAAAGTTTAGAAATATTTTGGATACATCTCCCAAAATTATGAGACACCTGTTTCGTACTTTTATAAAATTTTGTCGTTTTAGGGTGTAAAAGGGAGAAAATTGTATTTATGGTACTTTTTTTTTAGCACATTAAGAAAACTTTTTCGATTTATTGAAGTATTCCAATTAAATTACGGACCAACTAATTAATATTATTTAATATAATATTTATTGAAAAAAAGTTTTGCTATTTCACTGGTGAAAAAAGTACCAAAAAGGAGAAAAACGGGAAATTTAATTTTATTCAAACTCATTGAGCCAATTTTTATAAAATTTGAAAAAGTAGTTTATTTACTCACAGAAAATGAGGTATATACCAATTATTTTGGAATTCGAGTACTAAGGCCTATATAGGACCAAATTCGAGTAAATTGTTTGGTACTTTTTGAAAGCTCAATTATTCTGGAACAAATGAATGCAGATTTGAATCGTTTGAGTTTTGTCTGTGATATATAGATTTAAATACGTAACATTTTGTAAACTTAATTTTCAAAAAAGTATATTTCTAAGCGAAAAGGGGAAAAATTGTACTATTTTCATTAATACTTTCCACTAAGGTAGAATTTATTCCACTTTTGGTACTTTTTCTTTCTTCAAATGATACTCTTTATATGTTCTATAATATGAATTCAAAACACATGATTTTTAAACATACACGGTCCTCATTGAATAAGATTATATAATGGTTAGTCAGAACACATGACACGCGGTCCTTATTAAATGAGAATTTATTGAGAGAGATTTTTGTGCTTTTTCATTTTTCCGATGGTACTTTTTGATATTTCTACGATATTGAACATAGAAATATAAAATTTAGTAAATTACAATCTACTGAAAGGGACTTCTGGTACTTTTTCATTCATCAAATTATATTTTTTAAATTCTATATAATATTGAACACAGGAACATAAAATTTTTGATTAAATGAAAATCTATAAGAGGTATTTTATAGTACTTTTTTCACATAGTACTTTTTTTAAATTTTCTATAATATGGAAGATAAACGAATGAAACTAAAGATACAAGCTTCTTACTGAATGCGAATTTACTCACGTGATATTGAACGTAAAAAACTGAAACATTAAAAAAAATTTTAATCAATTTTAATTTTCTATAAAAGTAATCAAAATTTTTGATGTATTTAATTTCGTTAGGGTATGCTAGTACAAATATGTTTTAGTAACATTTTTACTAATGATAACGCTAACTAACTTATTAAGAGTATGACTTTTAAAGAATTTTTGAAAAAGGATTTCAAAAATCGATACCATATGTATATGTACTTACAATGTGTGGAAGTTTGAAAATACACTTTATATAAATATGTTAATTTCTATTTGTTTATACAATTTTGCTAATTGCACATGTCTGCAATTTAAATTGTTTTATTTCACATACTTCAAACATAAAATTCTAAGAATCTTATTCCTTGATTTACTTTATTTCATCATAAGATGTAAAAACAATTGTTAAAATTTATTATCTACATTTTATTTATCATTGTGTTTTCTCTCTCTCTCTCCCTTCTTCAGTTGCATGTGTATTTAGAAAAGATGTAAAATATAAAGAAAACCATTTGTGAACATCACTTACAACATTCAAATCCATTAAAAAAAAACATTTGAAATAAACTTTTAGCATTAATAAGGATATTCACATATCATCGTTGCTCCGACCAAAACAGTCATGTGAATATTTTCGAAACTATTATCGGATTTGATCGTATATGGTACAAAATTTACAAACAAAATATGTTATGTACATATGTGTAATACAAAGCTATTACTGAATATATAATTATAGCTCAAAACTGGTGAATCATTCTAAAATATAGTTACAACACTTTTGAAGGTTGGTTGCTCGCTAGTTAGCGAGTTCATTCGTTGGTTTTGTGTCCCATTGTGATACCCTTAGAACTGCCATTCCCTTATATTGAGAGAATGGTTTCCCTCCTAATTTCGTTGACTATTTGGTTCATGAGGTCTTTGTGAAAATCAGCCGTTGTCCTAATAAAACCTATCATGTTTACTAGTGACGTAACTCTGAGAGCTCTACCAAAAAGAGTAGTCTGTGCCCTTATAAGGCTGCGCAGTCACATAAAAGGTGTTGTACGGATTCCACTTCTTCTTCGTCCAAACAGCTTCTACAGTAGCTATAACGTGGGTAGCCATATCGTACAGTGCCCAGTAATTGTACCAGTTAGAAGCCTAATCGAGTTCTTACTACAAGACAGGAGAGTCCTAGTCTTAACCGTCGTCAGAGTGGGATACTATTATATTAGCTAAAGACGTTGACGTCACTGTTATCGTAACTGTTGCTGTCATCATTGTCACTAAGGCTGGGAGTCAAAACCTATGGCGTAATCCTTCGATTATAATCTGCATTGCCTTCATAATGATTTGTATTGCTTTCCAATCATCTGCGGTAAAGTGATAATTCTCTGCCGAAGGTGCAAAAAGTTAAAGACCACCCTTTACGTTTGTGGCTGCAGGTGTCACTTCACTTCAATCCTTGGGCGTTTTTTCAATAACTATTTGCGTAGATTTGTTTGTTGTAGGGGTTTTGTGCAGTTATTCTAGCTGTTGTGACGTATTGCTATTATGTTTAAAGGATTTCTAAAATGCAAAAGAAATAAAAATCATATTGAAATTAATACTTGAAATTACTGTAGAAAAATAAGTATGGAAAAGTAAATAAATGTTTAAACACAGTCATAATTTTGCAATAATTTTAGCTTAAATTTTTCGAAAGGTGTTTCAATGATCACGATGCGATGTAGCCTGCTTAGATGAAACAAATTTATTGTTAAACTGTTTGATTTTTCTCTCCAAATGTGGAAAAAGTTTCTTTAAATAGTTGAAAAACTTAAAATTAAAATATTCTTTGAAAGTTTTGGTATCAGTGTTTTCTTTTTCCGCTGCATTTTAGTTATTAGTGTATTGTAGCAGAAATGTCAGTTTTCATTGTAAATCTTGTAGTCGAAGAATGCAAAAATATTGGCATGTTATACATATTTTAACAAACATAAAACAAAACGTGCTAGATTTTAAATAGAAATACGAAAAGAAATGTTAATAAAACATCAACCACATATAGCTAAAAAAAAAAAATTAGGAAAAATATCAATTTGAAATTTATTAGAATGGAAACAATATCTTTGTTATAAAAACAATACATGCATATGTATAGAAAGAACATAGAAGTTACAACGTTTTATGTAAATATATATTATCGCTGTTGTGCTGGCAGATTTTTTATTTTGTTCAATACTAAATTAATCCTTTAAAGCACTGGGGAACAATTTAACTCCGTAAATTCGAAAAATACTATCCATTTGACCCAACGATTTATGGGTTAAAATTGCCCGATTTGAATAAAACTTCGGAGATATACATCTATATATATAAAAATTAATGTCTGTTTGTTTGTATGTTTGAACGTTATTGACTACTAAACGGCTGAACCGATTTTATTAAAAAAACAGCGTATTCCTGTATGTCTGGAATAGGTAATAAGCTACTTTTTATTTTGAAATTCCAAGTGGGCGAGGAGCCACGCCCATTTTAAGAAAATATTAAATACGTATATTTTAGATAATATAACAGTTAGAGTCCTCAAATTTTGTCGGAGCAACTTTAGTGTCAATATAATTATTTTGGACAAAAAGTAGGACGACTAGCATTAGGGGGCGTGGCACCTCCCATATAAATTAAATACAAAAATACGTTTTTCTTGGAAAATCTTCAAATTTTGCACTAATAACTTTAACATCCATCTAAACATTTTGGATAATAACTTGGCGGACTACCCATGAGGGGAGCGGCACCTCCCATATTAATTAAAGACAAAAATTTGTTTATCTGGAAAACTAATGGAACTAAATTCTTCAACTTTTGCACAAAGAACTTAAATATTCATCTAAACATTTTGGAGGAAAAAAAGCGCACTTTCATCTGGGAGGTCTTGAAGACCCCATATGAATCAAATAGAAAAATTCGTATATCTGAGAAACTATTAGAGCTAGAATCTTCAAATTTTACATGAAGAACTTTGAAATTCATGTGAACATTTAAAGCATAACGGGCTTGGCACAACATATATGAATTAAATACAAAATTCCGTGCATCTTGGAAACTCTTATATTATTCAAATTTTTTATAGATAGATAGAAACTGGCGAACTTGCAATAATTTGTTTGACATCTCTCATATGTAACATATTATAAATCTGGAAAACTATTGTAGTTAGAATCTTCAAAATCGTTAAGTGGGATTTTTATTTATACATATTCCTTTTAGGGTAGCAAAGAACACTGGGTATAGCTAGTATTTTAT
This sequence comes from Lucilia sericata, assembly GCF_015586225.1. Lineage (NCBI taxonomy): Eukaryota > Metazoa > Arthropoda > Insecta > Diptera > Calliphoridae > Lucilia > Lucilia sericata. Next base: position 459,733 of record NW_023994264.1, read on the forward strand.
ATTTAAATAAAATGTACATCAGTAAAGAATTAAGATGTATTTTACCGAGATCCGCCGATCTATCTTCAAACACTCACAAGCATTGCTTGCATTGTTACCTTTCTCACTCACCAAATTCTGTTGGTAACATTAGCTGGGCATTGGAGCGAGTTCACTCGGAGGCCTTGTGGCCCATTACGATACCCTTTGAATTATCATTCCCTTATGTTGAGAGTTTGTACATAAAGAAGAATGATTTCCCTCCCTAATTTCGTTGACTACTTGGTTCTCGCGTTACCCGTAAAAACCAGTCGGTATTTCTAATAAAACCGATCATGTTTACTAGTAACACATCTCTGAGACAGTCCAGATCAAGGAAAAGAGCTCTACCAAGATAGAGTAGTCTGTGCTCTTATAAGGCTGGGCATCACATAGCAGTTGTTGTACCCATTCCTCTTCTTGCTAGTCCAAACAGCTTCTACATTAGCTAAAACGTGTGTTCCGACATATGTCCAACCATACAGAGCCCAGTAATTATGCCCATGAGAAGTCTAATCGAGTTCTTACTAAAAGACAAGAGAGTCCTTTGATATTCTACAAGTGGTGATATTTGACCACCTGAGTTCCATCTCACTCAAAGCCCAGTTATCTATCAATTTTGATAGCGACACCAAGGGAGTGTGCATTCATCAGATATTTCCATATCCACTCAACGTGATGTTGTGTTAGTTGTGCCAATGATTGAATACAATTAAAAAGACATTTCGACTTAATAACACTGGAGTTAAGAACCTGGATTGATGCAAAGCTATCCAAGTATATATGTATCGTCGAATTTTCGAGATTCAGTTCCTCTCGATGGCATATATCTCTGTCTGAAAGACCGTGCAGGTGTCAGGTAGTCGAGCCAGTGCCCCTTTCTGTCTTTGATCCATCAGTGTAGGTTGAGATCACGTCATCCCTTAGGAGAGTGTTCGCGATCCAATCATTCGATGTCGGTATTCTGATCTTGGATGACCTATTAAAACTCAGTGTACGTACTATGTATTGATTTAAGTCTGATATTTAAACATAAATTCATACATAATCTTCTTTTTTGATATTTATGCTAACAACCGAAGTCCACTATAACCAATAACATTTTGAGCTCTTGAGATTAATAATACGTAACAACTTTAGACACACACACAAACGGTTTAAGAAAACATATTTAATAAAACGACCCTATGATATGCTCCCTTAAACTACAAAATGAATATAAAAATTCAAAGTTTATTTTTTGATATGCCTTTAATGGAACATTTTATTTATTTCTTTTGGTTTAATTTATTACCAATAAACATTATATTATTCTAAAGATGATACATAAAATGAAAAGAAAAGCTTTACTACCAAACATGTATGCGTAAACAATATTTGGGACTCCTGAAAATATACTAAAGATTACATGCTATAAATACACCTAAAAATAGGCTTTAGATATTTGTTTTTTTAGCAATAAAAAGAGGGATTTTTAAATCACATACCTTTAAATGTTTGTTATATTTTCATGTTCTATCATATCTATTACAAAAAAGGATAAAAGTTTTGTTATAGAAAAAATAAACTTAAGTGGTTTTTATATATTTTTGCACACTTTTAATAAATTGTTGGGGTTTTTTCTTCCAGCTTTTCATATTACGCTCTAATTTGTTATGATTTAGGAAATTATAAAGAAATTGGTAACATTTTGCATACTTTACACTCAGTAAGCCTTAAAATATACTACAGTTTTATAGTATTATATTTAAATCAATATTCTTTTGCTAATAATATCTTTAAATATTGAACGGCAAATTGCTTCTTTTCGATTTTTAGCTTCTTTAGCATAATTCTTCTATAAGATTTTTCCATGAAATGTGCATTTTTTACCTATAAACTGTTTCATTCCAGAAGATTAATAGATTCCAAAAGTACTTGCTACTTTTTTAAAGTCTGGCAACTGCGAATTTTTGTTAATAAATACTAATTAAAATGTGTTGTCATTTATGTTCCTTCTGGTGTTTTCTTCTTTCAGTTTATGCATTCTCGTCCATTAGGAAAAACTTAAAAACAAATATACCTGACGCAATTGTTCTTGTAAGGCTGGGCAGTGACATAGAAAGTGTTGTGCCGATTCCACTTCATCTTCGTCCAAGCAACTCCTACAGTGGCTATAATTTGGGTAGCCCATACGTTCCGACATATGTCTAATCATACAGTGCCCAGTAATTATACCAGTTAGAAGTCTAATCGAGTTCTTACTAAGAGACAAGAGAGTCCTAGTCCTATCTGTTATCAGAGTGGGCCAGAGCAGTATCGATATTCTACAAGTGGTGATATTTGACCACCTGAGTTCCGTCCACTCAAAGCTTGATAAAGGTTTGGGTACAAACACCAGCAACATTTCCTTAATATAGTGGTACTTTGCTCAAGTACTCGAGCAATCTAGTCTCTTGCCATAGCAGTCCCGTTGAGGAAAGACAGGTATCATAAGCCAAGCTAAATCAAATCCCGACATGGAAAAGGTAATCACTAGTTTAGAATCAATAGACAACGTAACATCAAACTCGATTGATGTTATGAGGAATACTCATATCACCAAAGCATTCTCATAATCAAAAGACTCACCCCAATACATTCCTTGACCTCCCGCTGTGTTGTTTCCGCAACAGCACCTTGGGGCGTAAGTGGTAGTTCGAAACACAGATCTATAAACCTACTGTGATAAGTTGAGCATGTTTTAGAGTAAACTTTAACATACTCAACCATGAAGGAAAATCGGCGATAAATTATATATTAAGGTGTTAACAACACCGCCAACATCTCACTCAGTTTCACCAAACATCCATCCAAATCCTTCACCATTTCAACCAACACTCCATGCGAAAACAACTCAGAATCCATCTCAAAGCCTACCCAATATATGCATTATCAGCTCAAAATCCAACATTTTATTAATCCATAGCCTTGCCCTGAGGTTTGTACAGCTTCTATAAACTAGGAGCGGTAACAGGAACTTATTCAGAAAATTTACATTTCACCGTGTATCAATCTTTTGACCAAGCACACCTTCCCGCGAAATTGGGTTTAAACCATAGCCACTACGTGGATCCCGAAGGAACCTCAACTAACTGACCAGCCAGGACAAAGTTCTGGGGACAACCAGATCATGTGGTGTTTTGGTGCGACCCCATGTCAAATCATTCCAAGGAAAGGCCGAGGATACATTTTATCATCAGCAGTTTATAGTCCCGTCAGACTAGAGGTATTAGTAACACCTCTTAACCCCAGGATTGCAATACACCAAGATGGGATCTATCATCAAGGAAACATGCGCCGCGGGTGGCAGGTTATATTTTAAGACTAAATTTTAGATTTCAGAGACATAATAGAAATAGGTTTGGTTTTTCATTGAATCTGAATCTGGCTTTAAAAATATGCATCAGTTGTATGTAAAAGTTAAAAATAAAATTTAAAATTATTTGCATTTAAAATTACTTACAATGAATGTTTTGACATTTCACACATTCTCCTGAAAATAAGCAATGAAATATTCTCACGTTTACATTACACTATAAATAATTAGCATAGTTTTGGGATACAGCAATTAATGGTAAGTAAAGCATTACAATGGTTAACCCCTATGGAATTCATAACATCAAGTCATTGACCACAAGGCAATAGATACATAAATTAATTTGGTATTTCTATAATTGTTGCCGAAAACACAAGATGCTTAAAATCTCATTGCAACAATAGCACTCAATATTAACTTTTAATCATTTCATTAAATTAAATATATTAAGGGATTTATAAATGCTACATACAAAGTAACATTAAGTATTAGTAATATGAGAAAACTTCAAAACTTGTATAATAATTATGCATAAAATCAATATAATATACATACATACTTTAGAGATTAAAAATGATAATGCTATATTTGTATATGTATGTATTTAAAAACAATGAAACATTAAACTCATTAACAAGATTACTTTTACGAACTGTTTCATAATTTAACAAAATTAAATATATGTATTTAACATATTAATATTTAATTAACTAATATGTCCATCCACTTAAAATGAGAAATTTTACAAGTATTCTTGGCTAATATAGAAAATAACAAGCTAAAGTGCACAGTGGGTCTGAAAGGAAATTTACATTTTGTTTTTTTATACCCTACACCACTATATGCATTTGAGCTGATGTTTATAACGCATTAAAATATTAGTACTATACCCACCTTAAAGTATACCGATCGACTCAGAATCACTTTCTGAGTCGATTTAACGATGTCCGTCCGTCCGTCCGTCCGTCCGTGTGTTCATGTAAACGTTGTTATCAAAGTACAGGTCGTTTTGACTCAAGGACGAAGCCTTTTGAAAATGGTTAAAATCGGTTCATTATTTCACTTAGCCCCCATACAACTGAACCCCCCGAAAATGTCTTTTGAGCTCATAATTATGTATAATATAAATGTATCTCGATGAAAGTTCGCACAACTAAGTTTTATAAAAGCCTTGATGACCTTGCCGAATTTCGAAATAATCGGACTTCATTTGACCCCAGCCCCACACAAAGCCCCCTTCAGAAAGTGACTTGAATATCCCCAATCATTTATTAGCACTGTTATTGCAATGAAATTAAGAACAGACATATAGTACATATATTTTATAAATATTATATAAGTACAAATCTATCCAGCCCATTTTATCGGGATCGGTCCACATTTGCTCCTATCCACCATATAAAGCCTCTTTTAGAAAATAAGTTTTTCGCCAATAAATTGCTTTGTTTTGGTCAATTATGGAACGATCCTCGTCCAATTTTCTAGAACGATTTTAGTTTAGGCAGTAATGAGCGTCAAAGCCATTTTCTGAAGGGGACCTTATATGGGGGGTAGGATCAATTATGAACCGATCCTTATAAAATTTTACAAAGCGATTTAGGTTCCTAAAAAAATATGTTCTTGTCGAATTACATCGCTATAGATACTTCTTTTAGACAGTTATGAGCGTTAAAGTCATTTTCTGAAGGGGCCTTATATGGGCAACTGCGGCAATACCAAATGTGTGTGCAAAATTTCAGCCCGCGAGCTACTTCCATTTGGACACTATCGTGTTTTCAACAGACAGACGGACGAACATGCTAGATCGTCTTAGATTTTAATAAAGATCCAGAATATATATATTTTTATAGGTCTTAGATGAAAACTTCGATGTGTTACAAACGGAATGACAAAAACAATATACCCCCATCTTTTTTGATGGTGGGTATAATAAATCACATTAAATATTCATAACTGGTGTAGTGTATCATATAGTCGGCCAATACTTTCTTACTTGTTTTTTGAAATGAAGCCTTATGTATATGCAGTAAAATTTCAATGTGACGAAGCCTTAATATATGTTTAGTTAAAAAAATAAACAACAAATTTCTTAAAAAATATTTGCTAATGTAAATATGCATAAATAATGTTATTGAAAACAACACATATGTACATGTTGCTTATTTTCTTGAATAATTTATATTTTAATCAATAATACCCAAAAGTATGCTAAATTTAATTTATTAGTAAATGCATACTATTTTAGGTACATATTTATTATATTTTTATTTAATACTCTACTAAACTGCATATATAATTTATTCATAAATATTAAACAAAAATATTTGCTAAACTGCTGGTGTTAATGTGAGCTTCAGGTAAATTTAATTTAAATATAAATATTTCGATATATACGATTATGTATAAATTTTAGAGATTTCTCTACTGTTTTATTTTGTTTTAATTAAAAATATTTATGAGGTATAAACCTAATAATTCATAGTTTTAATTCAATTGTTCAGTTTAAATGTACAATATTTAGAATAAAACCGGACATAGTTTTAATGTTCACAAGCAAGGCGTTTTAGAAAATAAATTTATATAAATTTAGTGCTAAGCTTTAAAAATTATACTACAATATATACATATGTATATACAATATTTTAAACCCTATTTATTTTCACAGGATCTATACAATTTATGGATTTAAGGGAGACATTTTATTCATAATAGGATTTTTTTATGACTTCACAGTATTGTCGTCATAATACCTCTTCCTATGTGGCATTTAAATATCAACATATTTTAGTAAAATCCATACATCCATACATATCACGTTGTGAAAAATTCTTGTATTATTCCTTATAATAAATATTAAATAATACTTTAAGACTAAAGTACATATATTTATGGCAATAATGTTTATTTCAAGGTTGAACTGATAAACAATTTTCTCTTTTGAATTCCCCATTGTTTATGTCTAGAAAAAAAAATTAAATCTGTTGCTACTGCTCATTGCAAATAAATATGTAATGTAAGGAAATGAACCATATATATCCACAAGTATGTTTTAATATTCAAATATAAGCAACATACTAACCTCTTTAATATCATTGTTATCTTTATCTCCTTCTAAACTTTCACTGTTACTTAAATGGCTCATATTCGTATCCATAGTAGTCCCAACATACTGTTTTTGATGATATCATCTACTTGCCATATATTTCTTTATTTTGCGTTATTAAACCCACCATCAAAAAAGATGGGGGGTAATTGTTTTTGTCATTCCGTTTATAACACATCGAAAAATTCATCTAAGATCCATATATATATTCTGGATCCTTATTAAATTCTAAGACGGTCTAGCCATGTCCGTCTGTCTGTCCGTCTGTTGAAACACGATAGTGTCCAAATGGAAGTAGCTAGCGAGCTGAAACAGATATTTAATATTGATGCAGTTTGTTTGGTATTGAAAATGGGCAATATCGGTCCACAATTTCGCCTAGCCCCCATATAAGGCCCCCTTCAGAAAATGACTTTAGCGCTCATGACTGTCTAAAAGAATCATCTATAGCGATGTTATTCGACATGAACATATTTTATAGGAACTTAAATCGCTTTTTTAAATTTTAAAAGAATCGGTCCATAATTGACCCTACCCCCCATATAAGGTCCCCTTCTGAAAATTACTTGAACGCTCATAACTGTCTAAAAGAAGCATATATATCGATGAAATTCGAATGAACATATTTTATAGGAACCTTAATTGCTTTGTAAAATTTTATAAGGATCGGTCCATAATTGACCCCACCCCCATATAAGGTCCCCTTCAGAAAATGATTTTAAGGCTCATAACTCTCTAAAAGAAGCATCTATAGCGAATAAATTCTACATGAACATATTTTATAGGAACCTTAATATCTTTGTTAAAATTTTGTAAGGATCGGTCCATAATTGAACCTACCATATAAGGTCGCTATCAAAAAAATATTTAAACCCTCATTACTAGCTTAAAAATACGAGTATAGCGATGAAATTTCACAGAAGTAAGATTTATACGAGCCAAAATCACTCTACCAAATTTTATGTGGATCGGTCCATAATTAACCCTACAAAATTTTACGAGGATCGCGCAATAACTGATCTGAACTGAATTCGGAAGAGACTCATTAAAGGCCTTCTTCCAAATATTACCCTAATGTTCATATTAATATCGACGTATGTATGATGGTAAACTTCTACATATATGTAATAAATGAGAAAATTGTTTTGATACTAACAAAAGCATCGATTTATAAAAATATCAAAGTTTATTTATAAGGAATCATTCCTATTCGGCAATGATTTGATGGTGGGTATATAAGATTCGGCACAGCCGAATATAACACTCTTACTTGCAAAAATTTTTCAATTTAGCCTCTTGTTGTTCAGTTTCTCCTCGCATTTTCCAAACAATGACATCCGTTTGCAGTTAAAGTTCTATTAGTTCTGCTAATTTGAACTTAAGTTGTTGAAAATCACTACATATTCTTGTTAAATCTTCCCAAATTTGTGTATTAATGGTAATTTGTGTCAATGCCACAAGTTGTTTACATAACTCAACTATAGATTGTTGAAACTATTCAATAGTTTAATGTTTCCTGTGCTTGCACCATCCGTGATTTGATGGCCATAGAGTAAATCTTGCACTTCTTGTCTGCAATAAAATAAATAAACACGATTTTGATGAGAGCTTTTATTGAAATACATGGTAGGTAGGTAGGTTACGTGGGTTACTCGCTAGCAAGCGAGTTCACTCGGAGGTCTTGTGGCCCATTGTGATACCCTTAGAATTACCATTCCCTAATGTTGAGAGAATGGTTTCCCTTCCTAATTCCGTTGACTACTTGGTTCGTTCGGTCTCCCTGTAAACCAGCCGGTGCTTTTAATAAAACCGATCATGTTTTTTAGTGACGCATCGCTGAGACAGTCTAGAACATGCAAAAGAGCTCTACCAAGATAGAGTAGTCTGTGCTCTTGTAAGGCTGGGCAGTCACGTAGAAGGTGTTGTACCGCTTCCTCTTGACTTCCGTCTCACTCAAAGCCCATTCATCTATCAATTTTGATAGGGTCGTAAGGGGTGTGTGAACATCCTTTTACACAAGGGTTAAGTCTAGGGACGACCCTTTGGTTGCACATTCATCTGATATTTCATTTCCCCGAATGCCCTCATGTCCTGGAACCCATATCAACTCAACGTGATGTTGTGTCAGTTGCGCCAATGACGGCTGTATAGATGGCATATATCTCTGCCTGAAGGGCCGTGAAGGTGTCAGTTAGTCGAAGTCACAGTAGAAGATATAGTTTTTCGGAAAAGATTCCCGATCCCGTGCCCATTTCTGTCTTTAAGCCATCAGTATAGATTGAGATCACGACAGTGTTCGCGGCCCAATCATCCCTTGTCGGTATTGGGGTCTTGAATGACCTATTAAAATTCAGTGTAGATAGAATGTAGTCTGTTTCCTGGTCCATGATTGGCCTGCCTAGCTTTTGTAGGATGGTGCCGTGACCAATGCGGTCGTGCTTCAATCCGTTCGACTGTTTCAGTCGTAGAGCAGATTTAGCAGAAATGCATTTGAGTTATGTTTAGCATCGTCTCTAGACTATCCCGAGGGGTGGGGCTCAAACAGCCAGTGATTGCAAGACATGCTAATCTTTGTACCTTGTTTGGAATAGAGAGATAAGTCTTGTTATCCACCGCCAAACAATGCACAATGTATCGTTTAAGACCCCATCTTTTCCCAAAGGTTTTCTTACATGTATAGAAGGCACTCTTCATTCGACTCTCAGCGTCATGTTAGCTTAGAGTCTAAGATTAGGCCAAGATATTTGGCTTGAGGTGTTCAAAATGGTACCATCCAAACGCGGAGGTCTGAATTCTGAAATTTTGTACCTCCCGATGAAAAGAACCAGTTCTGTTTTGGCCGGGTTGACACCCAGACCGTTTTCCTTGGCCCATGATAGTAGAACTCTGAGGGCTGATTCCATGAGTCCACTTATTGTGGGAAGAAATTTCCCTTGAATAAGAAACGTCGTCAGCATATGCGACTACTTTGAAGCCCATCCTACTGAGTCTGAGTTTTATTTACGACAAGATTCCACAGGAGTGGAGAGATGACACCACCTTGTGGTGTGCCCCTTGTCACAACTTTCCTTGTCTTGCCAATACTCATAATAGAGTTTATGGTCCTACTCTTAAGCATGTTTTCTGTCCAATTTTTTATCCGCTGATCAATACCTAGGTCACCCAGTGCATCGACTATTGCGGATATATTCACGTTGTTAAACGCAGTTAGAGTACTATATTCGACTGTGTCGAATCTTAAATGCCGTTCACCTGGTTGCATACATCATTAAATTTTAAGGATTGATTCAAATTAAGCTTAACATTTCACATTTACTGTCATTACGCCTTAAAAACAAAACTACCACTTAACAGACTGTTACAGAGTGTACTAAATTTAACAAATGTTAACCCATATTATGTATTTAAAATAATTTCTATGTATGAGAAAAATGTACGGCATATGATCAGTTATAAAACTTATATAATTTTGTACGGGAGGTACAAGAATATTCAACAATGTTGAACCTGTGAAAAAAATTTAAAAAAAAGTTATTTTCCGTTTGTACAAAACATTGTTGCTGAATAACTTTTATCAACACTGGTGTTGCTGAATAGTTTAAAAAATTAAACAGTTACACTTTCTCAATGTAAACATTTTATTTGATCATGGGTTAGCAACAAGTTTTTAAAACAAACAGGAAAGAAAATTTCTATGTGAACATCATTAGTTGCAAACAATTACGAAGCTAGTTAATAATGTAGTGAGTATGATGTAGAACTAGCAACTGGAAGATTTTAAGTACGAATCCTGTTCGTTTTGGACAGTTTTTATTTAATTTTTTTGCGAAAAATAATAAATTTTTTTACTCCTTATTGGTGGTACAAGAAATTGTGGACCGATTTCAATTTTCAACACAGTGGATTCCCAAACTATATGTCTGACAAAATTCAACAACATTTGTGCCAAATTTTTTATGGATATCAATATTTGGTAATTAGTAATAAGTGTTTGAGGGATTCCCGAAAGGGGACCTTATACGGCAGCTATGAATAATTATGGACCGATCGTGAAAAAAATAATAGTAAGATTTTTGTAGATAAAAGCAATATTTGTGTCAAATTTTGTATGGATACCTTTATTTGGTAATGAGTAATATGCGTTTAAGTGATTCTCGAAGGGGACCTTATATGGGAGCTACGATCTATTACGGACCGATCGTAAACAAATTTTACAGTATCATTTCTGTATATAAAAGCAATGTTTGTGATAAAGCTTGTATGGATATTTTTATTTGTGTAATAGGAAATATGCGTTTAAGTGATTTTGAGAAGGAGACCTTGTATGGGAGCTATGACCAATTGTGGACCGATCGTGAAAAAATTTGTAGTAAGATTTCTGTAGATAAAAGCAATATTTGCGTCAAAGTTTGTATGGATATCGTTATTTCATAATGAGTTTAAGTGATTTTCGGAAGGGAACCTTATATGGGAGCTATAACCAATTAAAAACCGATTCAGAAAATTGTTTCTTTATATGTTTTCTATTAGCACAAAATTTAAACTTGTAGCATTTTGTAAAGATATCGGCGTTATAACGGAAGTTATTAACAATAAATTAATATCGGGGAATATCTACATTTGAATGGGAGGTATGTGAAATAATGAACCGATTTTTTTCCATTCCCAAGGGTTATATCCCCGACAAATTTCATCAATTTATCTGCAGTTGTTTTTGTAAAAAATACAAATAAATATGTGAAAAACACAATATTTTTTCAGATGGTCTTAAATTTTTACTTATAACTCTGAACCTATCTGATCTTGCTGTTTTCAATACCAAACAGCTTAGGATAACAGTGAATATTATGGGTGAATTTCATAAATTCATTTCACTTATATACACATACTCTCTAGCACCACTGATGGTGTTGCAGGGTATAATACACTACTCACTACTAACCTAAAACAATCAATACACTACTTACCTGAAATTTGTAAATCATTTGAAACTGAGTATTCTATATAATTATTGTATAGTACTGATTTTACATAGGGATTTCATTATCGAATCTTTTAGTATAAATACCAACACTAACGTCTATAAAATCGTCATTATTATCGTTATCGCTATTGACATTGTCTTTAACAAAATGTAAAAGTTCACCACTGAAAGTTTCAGTATGCGTGATACTAACATCTTTATTACTTTCACCATTATCAAAGACATTGTTATCCTTTTTATCATTGCTCATGCCAGTACTTGTATTAGGTCATGGTATTGTATACACTTCCGTTCAAAAGTTGCCGATTATGCTGACTTGGCAATACCACCGGTCGTTAAGATTACAACAATAATTAATGGCATAATTGCTGTTAGCATGTTAAAATTTTCTAATGAAATTTTTAGCTTTGTTCCTTTTTTGTTATTATTAATATTAAGGACAAACATTTTTACTTCATTGAATTTTTTGACTCTTTTCAAACTGTTTTTATTGAAAATAGTCAATATACATATGGACAATTTCGTGTTAAGTGACCCAACTTTTAAAATCGTTGTCTTCCCATTTGGATGAATAAAACCCTATATGACCTAAATGTCCAACTTTGATACCCTCTAAGTCCGGCAGTTCTTGGCCGATAGAGCTGAAAATTTGTATCTGGCCTACTATCCAATAGTACTAACCTTCGTGCAAACTTCGTCAAAATCGATTTTTTGAGTTAAGTCACTTGACATAAAATTTCCCATATGTTCCAAATTTCCAAAATTTCTATATATTTTTAATATTAAACAAATAAAATATTTAGTTTATATTATGTATCCCGAACAATTAGAAACGTTTTTGAGCTGACAGTTGATTTAGAACTAAATTTATTTCACTTCTTTATTTGTCTATTACACATACAATACAACACATTCCAAAAGCTTGTATGTTTGTGTGTTATCCTACATGTGGTATGAGTATAAATAAAGCAAACAGGTTGTTATTTCAAGAGTGTTTGTGCATTGTTATAAGAGAGCTAAAGTGTTTTATGATGGTATTAAGAGAATTTTTGTTCATTAAAACTTTCTCTCCTTATATAAGGATGGAAATTTAGTATATCCTCCACCATCATCAGTGGTGATATAGAAAATAAATACCCAGCAAAAACTGGGTAATGACTTATACTTACATAATCACTTACTTTTAAATGTCTACTACTTACCGTCTGCATTACTTTTAAGTACTCTAATAATGACTTACATACATATAATTAAATACGTAAGTACTTTATTTTGAGCTTTTCCGTTATATTTGCACATTTTATTGAATTGCGCGCCAGCAACTTTTTTAACACACACATAGAAGAAAATGTTTTTTATGTGTGAAAACTGGGCGCACAATAAAATAACTAAACGAACAAGAAGCCCAGGTTCTTATTCTGTGTGAGCAATTTTTTTGTTTTTAAAACAAAACTACTTTTTAACTCCTTATTCGTAAGTACTTGTATAAGTAGTTATTTGTAAGCGTGTGTGGTAAGTACTTGTCTTGAATGTCATCACTGTTTTAAAATAATGAGTTAAAATGCTAATGAATAAGTAGTGAAAGTGACAAGCTTTTTTAGCCTTTTAACTTATTACTTTTCAATGTAAGTTTTTGCTGGGTATGTATATTTGGGGGTCCCGTTTGTAGGATGTAGAAAAAAGTTAAATATGTTTCCAAAGGTGATAAATAAACAAGTAAGAGTGTTATATTCGGCTATGCCGAATCTAATATACCCACCATCAAACCGTATGTCGTAGAAGGAATGCTCTCCTATAAACATCAGGGTAATATTTGGAATAGGGCTAAAGTCAATTATGGGCGGTTGAAAGATTTCGGTTCATATAACACTTATTTGTTTCGAATTTCATCGCTGTATTCGTAGTTTTAATTTGGTGAAATGCGTAAAAGTAATTTATATGCAAGTAGGATCAGTTATGAACCGATATTGTATATATGGTACATTGTCATTTCTAGATCAATCCTCATTAAATTCGGAATGAAGAATTATGTTCCTATAAAACAATTTTATATCGATTTTCATCTCTGTACTTGTAACTTTCTGAAGGTGGCTTTTTATATGAGGGGTAGGTTCAAGTTAGGTCGATCGTCATAAAATTTTATAAAACGATTTTTGTTAATATAAAACCTGTTTACGTCCAAATTCATCTCTGTACTGTATTTTGAAGCCAATAATTAGCGTTAAAGTAATTTTCTCAAGGAAGACTTAATTTTCTGAGGGGAAGGTTAATTATTGACCGATCCCCGATTTTGGTTCATACAGAACTTGTTTATATCGAATATAATCACTGTACTTGCATTTTTATGACAGTAATTAGCGTTGAAGTAATTTTTGAATAGGGCCTTATATGGAGGGTAACCGACCCATTCCACATAAAATTCGTTGGGAGATTTACGTTCCCATAAAAGTCAGTAATGCGCGTTTTAGTCATTTTCTGAAGACGACCTTCTTGGAGTGAAAGGTCAATAATGAACCGATCCTCATAAAATTTGGTAGACCGATTGTGATTTATATACATCTTGCTTATGTCGAATTCATCACTGTATTCGTATTTTTAGGCCAGTACTGAACGTTAAAGTAAAAAGAACCTTATATGGGTGGAAGGGGCGATTTTGGACCGATCCTCACTAAATGCGGAAAAAGCTTATGGCTCATAAGGAACCTTTTTGTGTCGAATTTCATCGGTATACTCGTATTCTTAAGCCAGTAATGACCATTAAAGTTATCTTCTGAAGGGGACCTTATAAGAGGGTAGGGTCAGTTTTGGACTGATCCTTATAAAATTTGGTGGGTCATATGAAACTAATTTATGTCGAATTTCGTCCCTATATTGGTTCTTTCATAGCAGTTATGTCTGCTTAAACTGTATTCCGGAAGTCCACTCGTATGGGCGCTAGGTGAAAACATCAGCCGATAATACCCATTTTCAATATCAATAGAGAGTATTCGTGCAAACTTTCAGCTTCCTTGCTCTTTCCGTTCGGAATATATCGTTCTTTCAACAGACAGACAGACGGACATGGCTAGATCGTCTTAGAATTTAATAAGGAACCAGAATATATATACTTTTATGGGTCTATGACCAATTTTTCGATGTGTTACAAACGGAATGACAAAATCGATATACCCCCATCTTTTTTGATGGTGTGTATAAAAATAAAATACCAACTTAATAGAATTTTCAAAATTGTATATATATTTGTAATCGCATGTAAATTTTCATTTTCGGTGGGAACATCAGCAACTTATATTTTAGGACCACCCTAATATACATACATAGTTAGTTAGTTAGTTTGAAAGGAGGATGTACATATATGCATATGTACATCAAATCCAAAGAAATACACCTAGGCCTCTATCGGGCCTGTTGTGCGCTCCTTAACCAGTGCCTCAGGTGGGAATCGAACCGACCACCTCCGGTCTACCAGACTAGAACTCTAACCACTAACCTACCGGAGGCCTACATACATAAGAATATTATTGAATACAAAAAATGTTAAATTGATGAAAAAGCTTTACTTACCGGGTGAGCAGGATTGTAATGAAAGTTATAAGTCTCAACATTTTTCATTAATTTGGTGGAGTTTTATTAAATGCGTCTTAATTCACTTTAGTGGGGAGGGTATATTGGGTTTGTGCTGATGTTTGTAACGCACAATAATAATTTACCCACCTTAAAGTATACCAAAAGAATCATTTTCTGAGTCGTCTGTCCGTCCGTCCATGTAAACCTTGTAATCAAACTACAGGTCGCAATTTTGAAGATAATTCAATGAAATTTGGCACATGATCTTTTATGGTACCGTAGACGAAGCCTATTGAAAATGGTTACCATCGGTCCATTTTTTCACCTAGCCCCCATACAACTGAACCCCCGAATAGGGCTTTAAAAAATTGTAATCAAACTACAGGTCGCAATTTTGGAGATAATTCAATGAAATTTGGCACATAAAATTTGAAAATGGTTTACATCGGTCCATTATTTCACCTAGCCCCCATACAACTGAACCCGCCGAATAGGTCTTTTAAGTTCATAATTATGTTTAATATACTCATATCTCCACAAAAAGCTTCAAAAACCAAGTTGTATACAAGACTTGATGACCCCAACGAATTCCATAATAATAGGTTCTCATATGACCCTAGCCCCTATGAAAAGCCCCCATCAAAATTTCGCAATTTTATTCAACAATAAACGGCTTAAGTATGTATATCTAAGGTAAGGTACAATTCAACTTAAATGCTTTATTATGGCAAGTAAATCACATTATATTTTTGTCAAAGGTGTAGGGTATTATATGAGCGGCCTCGCCCGACTATAATTTCTTACTTGTTTGTTATTGGATTTATATTTGACTTTTACCTCGATTTTGCATTTTATAAAAGTTTTTGTTGGGTATAAATATATCGATTCTAGCTCGATAAAAAGGTTTTAAGGATATCGATAAAACTTTAATGTGAATGAAGAACCAATATATTTATTTAGTGCAAATATTATCATTAACACTTATGTGTGTATTAGCCTCCTCAATACAGCACGGAGATCATAATCATAACCATGTTAAAGAGAAGAAAAAGTGCCATAAACAAAATCAAGAAATTTGTGTTATGCATATGAGATGGAGCACAACGTTTATAATACCTTAATTGCTACTCTACTTAACTTTTATTCCACTTGGCTTTCAAAAGTTTTTCTTTTACTTTCAACCTATTGTTGTCGATGGTTTTATTATATTTAATTCTCACTTTTTCATTCAAAAACATCATGCCCAAGTTGACAACATCAGGTATTTGATATTATAGTTGAAAATTACATTTTTAGCTTTGAGAATGAAAGAAGTACAGTTATAGAACTAAGTAAATAATGAAATTGTAAATTAATTTTCTAGAAGATCTCAGCGCTCTAGTTAGTTTGAGTGGATGAAATGACTGTGAAAATAAAGTTTATGAAAAGAGTAAATTTTGTATGTCATTTAAATGGTATTAAAACTATTTTAAAGTTAAAAGCTGAAAACAAGTTAGAGTGCTATATTCGCCAATGTTGCATGGGATATTTTTAATCTTATATTAAAAATCAAAACGATTCAGGAAGATTTTTAGATTTTACGATTATTATTATTATAATTTATTTTTTTACATCCAAACAAATTACAAACATAAAAAATGATAAAAATAAAAACGTCCTTTCATTTTTATGTCACAGCTACATGTTTTCTAAACATAAACTCAAGAATTTATATAAAAGTTTGCTCGAGAATATGCAGGCATTTATATAATTTTATGTGCATTTTATTGTATTTAGTTGTTGTTGTTTCTTTTACTACTGTTGCTGTTGTTTGCATCATTTGCATATCATTAAAAATACATTACAAACTAGGACTCAAACATGAAGAAGTTTTCTATCCTAATAACTATAGACATTGTAACTACTTATTATACACGCACATATAATCTTTTAGATACAAAATGAAATAATTTATTATTATTGTTGTTGTTTTTTATGCCAGCAACAAATTTAAATAAATTTTTAAATGAAGAATAATCTATATATATAAAAGAATAGCGTTACTGACTCACTGATCTCACTCACATCATCGCACAGCCCAAACGGCTAAGCCTAGAATCATGAAATTTTGACAGTAGATGTATTTTTGGTTATATAGATATAAGGAGGGATTTTTGGAAATTTGTACATTTAGGGGTAAAAAATGGAAAAAAACGGGTAAAACAGGTTTTCTTAATTATCTTACCTAATATTAGTGATACAAGAAAAATTTTAAATGCACTTATATCTACTCTTAAAATAAGCAGATGGGTGTCTGGTACTTTTTTGAAATTCGTACTTTTAAGGGGTGAAAATGTGTAACAAAGGTGATTTTGGTACCTTTTTTGGCCCTTTATAACTTTTTAACTAATAAAAAAATAAAATTTTTGTAAACATTTTGAATATATCTCCCAAAATTAGGAGACACCTGTTTCGTACTTTTTAAAAATTCAGCTCTTTTTGGGTGTAAAAGGGAGAAAACCGTATTTTTGGTACTTTTTTTTAGCACATTAAGAAAACTTTTTCGATTTATTGAAGTATTCCTATTAAATTACGGACTAACTCTGTAATATTTATTGAAACAAAATGTTTGCTATTTCACTGGGGAAAAATGGGAAATTTAATTTTATTCAAACTCATTGAGCCAATTTTTATAAAATTTGAAAAGCAGTTTATATACTCACACAAAATAAGCTATTGGTATGTTATTGGAATTCGAGTACTAAGTCCTATATAGGACCAAATTCGAGTAAATTGTTTGGTACTTTTTGAAAGCAGTATTTTTCTTTAGCAAATGAATCGTTTGAGTTTCATCTGTGATATATAGATTTAAATACGGAACATTTTGTGTAATTCTCGAAAAAGTATATTTCTAAGCGAGAAGGGGAAAAATTTTACTATTTTTATTAGTACTTTCTACTAAGGTAGAATTTATTCCACTTTTGGTACTTTTTCTTTCTTCAAATGATACTCAGTATGTTTTATAATATGAATTCAAAACACATGATTATTAAACATACACGGTCCTCATTGAATAAGATTCTTTAAGAGAGAACTTTTTAGTACTTTTTATCTCATAAATGGTACTTTTTGAATTTTCTAAAATATTCAACCTAGGAACATAAATTGTAACAAACATGTTCTTGACTGAATAATATTCTGTAAGTGGGTACTCTTTGGTACTTTTCCATTCTTCAAATGGTACCTTTTGGTTTCTCTATAATGGTTAACTGGAACAGATCCTTATTAAATGAGAATTTATTGGGAGAGATTTTTGTACTTTTTCATTTTTCCGATGGTACTTTTTGATATTTTTACGATATTGAACATAGAAATATAAAATTTAAAATATAGAGACCTTAGTGAATGAGAATCTACTGAAAGTGACTTTTGGTACTTTTTCATTCATCAAATTATATTTTTTTAATTGTCTATAATATTGAACACAGAAACATAAAATTTTTGATTAAATAAGAGGTATTTTATAGTATCTTTTTTCAAATAGTAATTTCAAAATTTTCTACAAGCTAAACGAATGAAACTAAAAATACAAGCTTCTTCCTGAATGCGAATTTATTCACGTGATATTGGACGTAAAAAACTGAAACATTAAAAAATTGTTAAATCAATTTTAATTTTCTATAAAAGTAAACAAAATTTTGTATGTATTTAATTTTGGTTAGGGTAGCGAAGCACCCAGGGTATGCGAGTACAAGTATATTTCGATAAGTTGAACTAGATAATACCCTATATACCCTAGTAGTTTATAAGGATACAGGACTGTTCTATAATTATTGCATATGTATATGTATATAAATTTATTTATGTTGAATTTAATTTTAGTATTTATTTATTTCTACATAACAAGCAACTAACGCATTATACCCATCACACTAAGTACTAGCTGTAGAGTATATGTAGCAACAAGTCAACTAAGTTATGTTTGTATGATTGTAGTTAGTTTAGTAAATTGAAATAGTTTATAACTGTAATTGCTTCCCATAATAATGCACAAAATATGTCATAGGAGACAAATTACTCTAGATAATTTTTATTTATATGTATTTTATTTTTATTTACATATTTATTCTTTTTAATTGAAATGGAATTATTATTTTCTTTCTAGACGAATGAGTAACGTAAACAATAGTTTTTTTTCTACGTGATATTAATCATACGCTTTGTTGCACTTTTTTATTTTAATTGTGCATACTTTTAGGCATTTTGTTTGTTTAATTAGATTAAATTTTTTGTAAATAAATAAGATAAATAAGTTTTCTTAAAAAAGGATACGATGTGACTTTTAAACAAGTAGGAAAGTATAGTAGGGCATCGCCGACTATATGATACCCTACACAATGAGTATATTTTAAAAATTATTTATTTTTCATAAAAAAGAGGCTTTATATGGGAATTAGGGTCAAATAAGGGCCGATCCTCAATAAATTAGGAGTAGGGATGTATTTTTATATAAAGGTTAGTTATGCTGAATTTTATCGCTATACTAATGGTTATAAGTCAATTTTTGGACGTTTAAGTTATTTTTTAGACGGGGGTTTGTATGGGGCGTCGGTCAAACGACGGCCAATCATTTATGCCTATATAAAACTTAGTTGTACCAATTTTTGGAGAGATAGTAGTATATTTGACATAGTTATGAGTTAAAAATCCAAAATCGGAAGTTGAGTTTATACGGGGGCTAGGTGAAATAATGGACCGATTTCTACCATTTTAAATAGGCATCATCCTTGTACCGAAAAGCACGTAAGGTTAAAATTTTATCAAAATATCTTGAATATTGTGGCCAGCCAGCCGGACAGACGGATGGACGGACATGTCTTAATCGACTCGGAAAGTGATTCTGAGTGATTATGAGTCAATCGATATACTTTAAGGTGGGTGTAGGACCAATATTTTTATGCGTTACAAACATCAGCACAAACGTATAATACCCTCTCCATTATAGTGGTGTAGGGTATTAAAATAGATGTAATGCTTATGTAATTGCTGATAAGCTTGCTTAATTTCAAAAGAACCCATTTAATTGTAATATCTACAGAATAGTGAAACACATCCCACATTGCAACGTCATGACTCTCCGGTTTCGAGCTGAATTATATTGAAAAAAGATTGTGAATTAAGCAAATCTGCAAATTAGTTTGTATCGGTTTACATATATCGGTTTACATATTCTCAATTTGAACACTAAAATTAACAAAATATTTTTTCTCTATAACTATTTAAAATTTTTAATATTCAAAAAATTTTGCAAAAGTCACGATTTTTAAGTATTATTATAATAAATCTCTTATTAATTTTCACATTTTCCCATTACCTACTATTTAACAATTTACTGATTATTTGTCCTTCTATATAATGTTTTCTTTATAACAACCATAATTTCAAACAGTTTGACATCTATAAATATTATATTTTCATAGTTTAAAACTCTTTTTTTTATAACATAATTATTTCAGCCTTCATCGTCATCGCCATCCTTGTCATAATCACGCTCGTCATCATTAATAATACTGGTTAAATACAATTTTCACTTTGGGAACATTTATGGGAATTCTCAGTAAATTTCATTTATTAGTATTGTTTCAGTCTGTCAGCCTTTCTGTGAATGATTAACTATATTTCAATTATTAATTTAAAAACAATAAAATACAAAAATTACAAGAAAGAGCGCTATATTCAGCTATGTTTGTCCTCATAAAATTTGGTAGACAGAATTTGGTTCGTATTAAATTTATTTGTGTCGAATTTCATCGCTACACTCGTATTTTTAAACCATTAATGAGCGTTGCAGTCATTTTCTGAAGGGGACCTTATATGGGGGGTGGGGTCAATCATGGGCCGATCCTCATAAAATTTTTTAGATAGATTTTGACTCGCATGAAACTTACTTATGTCAAATTTCATCTATATACTAGTATTTTTAAGCCAGTAATGAGCGTTAAAGTCATTTTCTGAAGGGGACCTTATATGGGGGGTAGGGTCAATTATGGACCGATCCTGATAAAATTTTGCATAGTGATTTTGGATCATAAGAAACTTACTTATATCGAATTTCATCGCTATATTCATATTTTTAAACAAGTTATGGCTGTTAAAGCTGCTTTTCGAGGGGCCACTTGTATGAGGACTATCCGAACCGATATTGCCCATTTCCAATACCAAACAAACCTTACCTATAAGAAATATTTATGTGAAATTTCAACCCTCTAGCTCTTTCCATTCGGACTCTATCGTGCTTTCAACAGACAGACAGACGGACAGACATGGCTAGATCGTCTTAGAATTTAATGAGGACCCAGAATATATATACTTTTGTGGGTCTATGACCAATATTTCGATGTGCTACAAACGGAATGACAAAATCAATATACCCCCCATCTTTTTTGATGATGGGTATAAAAAGTTATAGTGCTATATCTTTCATTTTCATTACGCCTTAAAATATACCATGTAAAACCGAGCTAACACTTAACAGACTGTTACATAAGTAACAGGTAAGTTTTTATTTTTTTTTTTTTTGTAAAATAAGACAACTTTTTAACTCCCTTTTAAACCTATACATGCTATAAGAAATTATGGTCCGATAGTTGATCCTTTTATATAAAACCATGTATCTGCCAAAATTCATTAATTTATCTGCTTACAAAAAAGCTGTCGAAAAAGTAAGATTTTTTTAGAGGTCTGAAATTTTTACTCATATCTCTGAACCTGTTAAATTCTGATTTTCAATAACAAACTGTGCCGTATAATAGTGAATGTTTTGGGTGAAATTCGTGAATTTCGATTGTTTTGTTTTGACGTGAGCGTGTTTTACTTAGACAGACGGACGGATGGACGGACGGACATAGCTAAATCGACTCAGAATTTCATAAGGATCAAGTATATATATATATTGTTGGTTCTCCGATATTTCTTGGTGACAAAGTTATATTACACTCTATAACAGTTGATGGTGGTGGAGGGTATTAAAATAAATACTCAATAACATATCAGTCAGAAAACGACAACAATCGAGATAGTGGACTGGGCTATAAAAGCCATTTTTTGAAGTCATTTGCCATTTGAAGAAATAACTATCTAAAGACTTTTGTACAATTTTTGCTGGGAGCAATAGGTGAAAATTTACATCGATTTGAATGTCCAACTTTGACTCCTCTAACTTCGGCAGTTCTTGATGGATAGAGTTTTTTGTCTGGCCTACTATGTATCCAATCCTTGCCAGTTTTGCTAATTTTGATTTCTTATATATCATGAGGCTTCTGCCATGGTTTTAAGAATTTTAGATTGAACCCTCTGTATAAAATCTACGCGGTAGTACTTGCCGTTCTCCATAGTTGGGTATCGTATGACTAAATTGGTTTTAAAACTGTCTTATACAGGATGACTTTGCAGTCAAGGCTTTGCGTTTATTACCGGTTAATTAGCCAATTAAGATTTGTAGCATTAAGTTTCATTTGAAACCTTTTGGCTTCAATATGTCGACGCCAACTAAGACGTCTATCTAAGTGTATACCAATGTATGTAACGTGGTCAGACTGTGTTCACATTGTCTGGTGTAACTGGTGGGCAAGTTTCTCTCCTAAGTGAAGAAGTTATATGTTTACTTTTGAGTTCATTTACTTGAATACTCCAGTTTTTCAATCACGCTTGAGATGAGCTAATGTTGTAGATGGGTCACTGATATAGCCCATATTTCGTGTCAAGCTTTATATATTTAATAATTATTATTTAGACTATGCATTTTTAAAACCGCTAGGAGAAATCATTGTATTTTTTAATATATTTTCATAATAAACCCTTTTTGATTAAAGGAATAAATTTTAACATAAAAATGTTAACATAAAATATAAATAACCTCTTTGTACGTTTCTAGGAATTTCTTTGGAAAAAGGGAAATAGTATTCAATCTTATCTTTAACATTTTACAGAAGTTAAGTTGTATTTCAATAGTTTTCTTCATGGAAAAGATTTAGTTGATCAGGGACACATGGTTTTGCTGATGCACCAATGTTGATTGTTTCGTAGCTGTTTGTGAAACGTGGCGAAGTCTAGAGATGCTACATATGACAAACTTTGTATGCCAAAGATTTCATTACATCCCTACTTGTTGTATGTACATATGTTTATAATCGTATTTTATCCTTAATTTTGGTTAATTAAATACATACAAATATTCCTAATAATCCTTTTCCTATTTATAAATTATAAATGTATGTGTGTGTGTTTGTGCAGAATTATTAGATTTTTAGTTTGTTCGTGTGTTTTGGAGTGTTTGTACAAACTTTTGTCTATTTACACAGTTGATTAACTAGCAAAGACATTGTTGGTATAGTACGCACAAGCAAATTCTTAAATACACACTGACATACACATAAATTACATAGATAAAACTGGTGAAGCCGACTATATAACATCTTACAACGATATAAAGTAATTATGGAAAAGTCTTACTATAATTTTGATTTCGATCTTTTAATAACTGACTAGACTATAGACTAACCCATAGAATAGTCTTTAAAACGCATTACATAGTCTCTATATGATGGTGTAGGGTATAACTATGCAGAATTGTTTGTTTGTTATATTGTGTAGATATTACAAATTAAATAAATGTATTTCATAAAATATGTTTAAAACGTACATAAATTAACAAGTTATTCATAAAATGTATTTTAATTAATTCCAAATGATACATTGGAATTTTACTCGAACGTGCCACACTATTTACTGCGCGTAATTTTTTCAGAAGGCTGTCCCAAGAAATCGAAGAGAAATTCAAATTCTTTGCAACAAGAGATTTGTTTAAGTTTTGGTGATTTTCAATGCAATAGAAAATATATTTCAAGCTTACTGATACGTTAAATATTAATATCGTTGTCAAATTAAAAGATTTTTTAAAAAAATCATTACAAAATTAAATTTCTTCTCTAAGGGAACCTCTACTAAATGTTAACCATGGCAATCAGTGAAAAATATTTTTGAAGCGAAATATATTAGCATAATGTTCTATATGGTGTTAGGGTGTTTTATGGGCGTTCTGGGTTTTGTACCGACAATGAGATTATTTAGTCTTGCAAAGCTATGAAGGGGACAATTAGACATCGAATACATTGAAGGAAAGTTTCAATAAATTTGAATGCTGAACATTAAATTAATATTTCTTAGAATATTAATAACTAACAATTAGTTAAAATTAAAATACATGTTGTGATTAGTATATTATTTGTATAAGAGAATATGCACTTTTTGTTTAATGGAAGAAAACCTTGAAATTATTTAGAGGGGATTTATTACTAAGACAGACAGACAGACAGACAGACAGATATTTAATAAAGATGCTTTGACAATTAAAATTTATGCGTCTAAATAAGAGGATTTTTCACAAAATATCTACAGACATTTTACTTAATTTTAAAATTAATATTTATTTAAATGAATGAAGTATGTAATCTAACCTATATGTATGATGTATGCCTCCAAGAGGTTAGTTGTAACTTTTACAGCCTAACTAACTAACTAACTAACTAACTAACTAACTAACTAACTAACTAACTAACTAACTACTACTAACTAACTAACTAACTAACTAACTAACTAACTAACTAACTAACTAACTAACTAACTAACTAACTAACTAACTAACTAACTAACTAACTAACTAACTAACTAACTAACTAACTAACTACTACAACTAACTAACTAACTAACTAACTAACTAACTAACTAACTAACTAACTAACTAACTAACTACTAACTAACTAACTAACTAACTAAACTAACTAACTAACTACTAACTAACTACTAACTAACTACTAACTAACTAACTAACTAACTAACTAACTAACTACTAACTAACTAACTAACTAACTACTACCTAACTAACTAACTAACTAACTAACTAACTAACTAACTAACTAACTAACTACTAACTAACTAACTAACTAACTAACTAACTAACTAACTAACTAACTAACTAACTAACTAACTACTACTACTAACTACCTAACTAACTAACTAACTAACTAACTAACTAACTAACTAACTAACTAACTAACTAACTACTAACTAACTAACTAACTAACTAACTAACTACACTAACTAACTAACTAACTAAACTAACTACTAACTACTACTAACTAACTACTAACTAACTAACTAACTAACTAACTAACTAACTAACTAACTAACTAACTAACTAACTACTAACTAACTACTAACTAACTAACTAACTAACTAACTAACTAACTAACTAACTACTAACTACTAACTAACTAACTAACTAACTAACTAACTAACTACTA
>NW_023994265.1:0-112500 GCF_015586225.1 Lucilia sericata
TAACTAACTACTAACTAACTAACTAACTAACTAACTAACTAACTAACTAACTAACTAACTACTAACTAACTAACTAACTAACTAACTAACTAACTAACTACAACTAACTAACTAACTAACTAACTAACTACTAACTAACTAACTACCTACTAACTAACTACTAACTAACTAACTACTACTAACTAACTAACTAACTAACTACTAACTAACTAACTAACTACTAACTAACTACTAACTAACTAACTAACTACTACTACTAACTAACTAACTAACTAACTAACTAACTACTACTAACTAACTAACTAACTAACTAACTACTACTAACTAACTACTAACTAACTAACTAACTAACTAACTAACTAACTAACTACTAACTAACTAACTACTAACTAACTAACTAACTAACTAACTACTAACTAACTACTAACTAACTACTAACTACTAACTAACTAACTAACTAACTACTACTAACTAACTCTAACTAACTAACTAACTAACTAACTAAACTAACCTAACTAACTAACTACTAACTAACTAACTAACTAACTAACTAACTAACTAACTAACTAACTAACTAACGAACTAACTAACTAACTAACTACTAACTAACTAACTAACTAACTAACTAACTAACTAACTAACTAACTACTAACTAACTAACTAACTAACTAACTAACTAACTAACTAACTACTAACTAACTAACTAACTAACTAACTAAACTAACTAACTACTAACTAACTAACTACTAACTAACTAACTAACTAACTAACTAACTACCTAACTAACTAACTAACTAACTAACTAACTAACTACTAACTAACTAACTAACTAACTAACTAACTAACTACTAACTAACTAACTAACTAACTAACTAACTAACTAACTAACTAAACTAACTAACTAACTAACTAACTAACTAACTTCAAATATTGGTCCCACACCCACCTTTAAGTATATCAGATCGGATCAGAAACACTTCCTCATTTAGCTATTTCCGTCCTTCCATCTGTCCGACTGTGTGTCCATGTAAACCTTGTGCGCACTCCACAGGTCACAATTTTCATAATTTTCAAGATAATCCGATGAAATTTGTCACAGGGCTATGCCTGTTGAAAATGGTTAAAATCGGTCCATTATTTTGTACAGTCCCTATGCAACCGTACCCTCCGAACAGGGCTTTGGAGCTCGTAAGTAAGTTAATTGTTCTTGTACCACTTCAAAGAAAACATAGTCTTATATAAACCTTCTCCGCTCTCGCAGAGGACAGCTGTCCTCGAACGATTCAACCAGGGCATTTGTGGACGTTTCTACTTTGGCGTCTATATCCTCCTTATTTCTGCACTGAAAATTGTCCTGACCTAAATGGTTCTTTAGAAAGGTCATAAACATTTTCCAATTTTTAAAAGTTATTAAGATAACTTTCATATTACATGACCTTTACAAACGATTTGACAAGGCAAGGACTAATCAGAAACAGAGCACTTATCATATGTTAGCACTGGATCGATAAAGATCACCTCTTCACCTAGAAGTGTTTCATCAATACCAAAAACACAATACCAAGAATACAACCAGAGATTTCCTACACTCGAGGACGAGCGGTAACTATTGATGGTTCTGGAACCCAATCTAGTAAGAAACTATCATGCAGCTTGACATCAACACCTGGTCTACATATATGTGACTATCAAATATCGAAGCTAAACTGTCTTTAAAGGGAAACAATCACGCGGATACGTTATGCGTTTATGCTGCTTGAGTATAAGTGGTACCATGAGTACTACGTCAACCAAGACTCAGGGCTTTGGAGCTCGTAAGTAAGTTAATTGTTCTTGTACCACTTCAAAGAAAACATAGTCTTATATAAACCTTAGTGTTACTGTTGATTTTCTTAATAATTTGTTATTAAATGAATAATCAACATTTTTAACATAACCACTGGTGTAGGTTATCATATGGTCGGCCATGCCCGACTATAAATTCTTACTTGTTTTTATTTACAAAAACTGCAGCATGAGGTTGGTTATTCATGATTTTTATAGCATAAAAATATTAAGGCTCTGAACGAAGGTGGATGAATTTCAATGGGAAAATATTACTAATTATTACTTTCATTATTGTGAAACATTGTCAAACTCTCATCAAGAAGAAATTGGTTGCAATTATTTATTTAAATATTTTTATATGCATTATTCTTACTTTTATCATCTTAGTGTTAAGTACATATGGTAAAGTTTGCAACAATACCGTTGTAAATGAGGTATAATAATATTTCATGAATTCTTAAGTGATTTTAAGTGAACGGCTATTATATAACATATAGATATACAATTGGGAAAAAACGTAAAAATATCATTTAAATCAGCTCCTTTTTATTTTCATTCATTTTCAGAAAATACACCAAAGGTTCTTAAAAGTCCTATATATGACAAAAATACATCTTTTTTATGGGTTACAACCAAGTCATGACAGTTTTCTTTAAATGTTGTAAGAGCCGCAATAAAGCATCAGCATACACTAAAGGCCTCCTAAAACTAAAATTCATTTAAACCACAAAGTGTTTTAAACAAAAACTTAAAAGGAATAGAAAATACACATTTTAAAACTTCAAAGGCAACAAACAAATGTTTTAGATATTAGTTACAAGTAACACTTACACATATAGACAACAAAAAGGCAACTAAATTATTAAAAATAAAACAAAAAAATTTAGCTGCAAACCAAACTTGCACCACAACAAAAATTTATGCAATATCATCAAAATGTCGTCGTTGCTTTAAATCATGAATAAAATAATGAAAGAAAGAATGCATTCGAATGGTTGAAAGTAAAACGCTGACTAACCAAATGAATGGGTAAACTGACATTATAGATGGAAAGTCTCAAGACCATATATATGACTGACAAACAGACAGACTAACTATTGCACTTACTGGGGTGTTGCTGCTGCTAACTTACACAATGACAAACGACATTTTTTAACAACAAACTGAAAGAACGTTCCTTTGAACATTTGTGGTTTGCAAAGTGATTTGCAAAATCATTGTAAACAGGAAAATCTTAAAGAACAATCTTGCATAATATTGCAGTATTTTATATAAGAAACATATTCGTAGAAATTTCACAGAAAAAAAACTCATAAGTAAACCACACGCATGCGCTTGCAATATTAAAGCAACAACAACAATTGCTACAAATAATTATATTTTTCTCTACAATGATTATAAAACAATTCTTAAATCAAAGTTAACTGGTTATTTATGTTAAATTAATAGTTTATTGGGTAAGAGCAATAGTAATTTCACTTTAAGAGAGACAGTTTCATGTTTTACATGAGTACCTAGAGTGTATCCACCACATTGTAAGCTAGAGAGAACTCATTACCGCCCCTTTGAGACTTACAAAGATCACACAGATGATCCTTGTACGAGCACAATCATCTATCATCCAAAAATTCATATATAAACCCATCCGAAACATAATTTTGGATATGCGCGTATGTGAGTTCTACAGTCACTCCTCTGAGGGATCCTGTTGTAATAAATATTTGGACTTATGCCAAATATTTATTTCACCTTGTATCCGTTTTTTAATCAACATTCACTTCCTGCAATTTAGGTTTCAACCACAGCTAATAGCTGAGAAACTCCTAAGGTTTCTCAGCTATTAGCCAGCACATGACGAATCCTAAGGCAACCAAATCCAGTAGTACAAAATCACCTCGTCTGTCATACCCTGTGTCAATGACAAGGAATGACTCCGAGAAGTCATACGATCATATAGTCTCGACAAGACTAGTAGAATAGATAAAATAATTATTACAGCTATTTGTCAGCACATGACGAATCCGAAGGCAACCAAATCCAGTAGTACAAGATCACACCGTCTGTCATACCCTGAGTCAATGACAAGGAATGACTTCGAGGAGTCATACGATCATATAGTCTCGACAAGACTAGTAGAATTGATAGAACCACTATACCAGATGTTATCAATATCGAATTAGGAATGCGGATTAGCGAGGCAACATGGCCCCTAGTAGATTTAAAGGCTTCAATGTATTTCAGGGTGTCCAGCCCGAATTGCCGAGCACATCATACTATTCATTTCTTTCGGAAGTCAGCCAAACGACGCCTTTAGCATCAAACTGTTGACCGATATTCTCAACCGAAGTTTTGAGTTACAAACTTCAGCTACACAAGTGAGATCGGGAAGATAAGATAATTGGGAGGCAATAGGGTAAGCGATAGAAACTACACAGAGGGGAAAAAATATACACGCCTGGTACCAAATGGACACCAAATTTTTCAATAACATCCGTTGTCAAGTATATACATACGTACGACAACACTATGTACTGTTGACAACGCAACGTTGTCAACATTGCAAGAATTCGTTGTCGGAATCTTAATTTTATCTAAAGTCTAAAAGTTAACAAACGCGGGAAGCTCACAATCCGTTGTCAATAGTGACAACGTATATGTATATTCTTGACAACGGATATTATTGAAAAATTTGGTGCCAATTTGGAACCAGGCGTGCAAATAGTTTTTTCCCTCTGTGTATCACCCAACTTGGGGTTCTCCTGGTATTCTGTAAAATTAACTAACATTTATTTAGCTACAGAACTAGGGACTTGTAGCTAAGGACTGGACGATTAAACAACGAAGCCAGATGAACAAGAAGGAAGGTAAATATATCTGCAACAGAATAAGATCAGAATGCATCTGACTTTTAAGTCCCTCTCTACTTAATGAGACATATATGTATAATGGTGATTTGTGTATATCATGGATAAGGAAGTTATCAAAGTGTCTCGTGCCATGAACGGGAATGAGACATATATGTATAATGGTGATTTGTGTATTTCATGGATAAGGAAGTTATCAAAGTGTCTAGTGCCATGAACGGGAAACTGCGACAACTATGATAGAATTACAATCTAATGCAGCTAAGGAAATACTAACTGGAATTAGGTGAGCTATGACTTTTAAAAGGAAAACCACAATGATTAAACGGCTTTCATGAGAACAGTTCTTCAGAGCTTTTGAAACAAAATAGATGTTTCATAAATTAGGAAGATAAATACTTTCTTAAAATCTCGGAATGCAAGGATTCCTAATAAGACTGGAGGGATTTTGGTAGGTACTCACATGTTTACATCAGATATTTCGGGTTAGAAAATCTTACGGATTTTATTACCACCTGTGAAATTTTCTACATATTGAAACTAGTTTTAGGGTAGGGTCTATGACGTACAAATTCTCTCTATAAGAATACTAAGCCAGTAGGACATATAAATACTCAAACACAAATATATAAGGAAGAAGCAGTTACAAGCGATTTTGTGTAGAAATCGCTACTTTTCTCATATCATTCTCTTTCGATCTTTAAGCAGTGAAAAACACCTACATTGAAAACTTTTAGTTTTCACTAACAATTTTTAATATAGCCTACTTATTTGTTGCAAAATGTCTAAATATTATAAAAACAAATCCTTTAAAGTTTATCTGCAATTAAACTGATTCTATTAACATGTATTTAACCTTACTCTCTTGCAATTCATTTTACATTTTCTGCCATTTCCTCTCCAACATTCAGTCAGTCCATCAATCATCGGTGTGGTGCAGGGGTTTTGTCTGCATTTAACATTTTCCATAATAAACTTAACAACTATTGCTGCAGTGACATGAACAGGAATCCCACATTAACCATATTGCATGAGAAATCCTACAGTGAGGTAGATTGTTTATTTATATACTTTTATTATTTACCTTCTTAAGTTAGAAATTGATCTGACATTATAGATAATGTTCATATGGATAATTTGTTAATGTCAGTTTTGTAGCTACTTGTAATAGTTATATGTAAAATAACTCGTATTTGTTATTCCTTGCATTTGCAAACTATGAATTTTTAACTTTACACTGTCTTTTATTGAAATAGGGGTAAAATGTAATCATATTTTTATACCCTCCACCATCATCAGTGCTGATAGCGCACAACAGGACCGATAGGGATCTATGTGTTTTTCTATATATGTGTACATCCTCCTCTCTACTACTAACTAACTAACTAACTAACTAACTAACTAACTAACTAACTAACTAACTAACTAACTAACTAACTAACTAACTAACTAACTAACTAACTAACTAACTAACTAACTAACTAACTAACTAACTAACTAACTAACTAACTAACTAACTAACTAACTACTAACTAACTAACTAACTAACTAACTACTAACTAACTAACTAACTAACTAACTAACTAACTAACTAACTAACTAACTAACTACTAACTAACTAACTACTAACTAACTAACTAACTAACTAACTACTACTAACTAACTAACTAACTAACTAACTAACTAACTAACTAACTAACTAACTAACTAACTAACTAAACTAACTAACTAACTAACTAACTAACTAACTAACTACTAACTAACTAACTAACTAACTAACTAACTAACTAACTAACTACTAACTAACTAACTAACTAACTAACTAACTAACTAACTAACTAACTAACTAACTAACTAACTAACTAACTAACTAACTAACTAACTAACTAACTAACTAACTAACTAACTAACTAACTAACTAACTAACTAACTAACTAACTAACTAACTAACTAACTAACTAACTAACTACCTAACTAACTAACTAACTAACTAACTAACTAACTAACTAACTAACTAACTAACTAACTAACTAACTAACTAACTAACTAACTAACTAACTAACTAACTAACTACTACTAACTAACTAACTAACTAACTAACTAACTAACTAACTAACTACTAACTAACTAACTAACTAACTAACTAACTAACTAACTAACTACTAACTAACTAACTAACTAACTAACTAACTAACTAACTAACTAACTAACTAACTAACTAACTAACTAACTAACTAACTAACTAACTAACTAACTAACTAACTAACTAACTAACTAACTAACTACTAACTAACTAACTAACTAACTAACTAACTAACTACTAACTAACTACTAACTAACTAACTAACTAACTAACTAACTAACTAACTAACTAACTAACTAACTACTAACTAACTAACTAACTAACTAACTAACTAACTAACTAACTAACTAACTAACTAACTAACTAACTAACTACTAACTAACTAACTAACTAACTAACTAACTAACTAACTAACTAACTAACTAACTAACTAACTAACTAACTAACTAACTAACTACTACTAACTAACTAACTAACTAACTAACTAACTAACTAACTAACTAACTAACTAACTAACTAACTAACTAACTAACTAAATAACTAACTAACTAACTAACTAACTGACTAACTAACTAACTAACAAATATAAAATTCGACTTGAATGTTTTGATTTTCCGGATAGGTCCATAATTGATCACACCTCCCATATACGGCCCACTTAATTATTAAAACTAAAATTGGACTTGAATAGTTTTATGTATTAATAAAAAATGTCGAGAAATTTCTTTCTTCCCGATGTGTCCACAATAGCTCCCCTATAACAACCATTTTCATTGTCAAATGTATGAATGTTTTATGTATATATGAATCATTATGCGAATTTTTTCCGGATCGGCCCACAATATGTAAAAAGTCCATATCCGAAAATTATTCAAAATAAATTTGTCTGAATCTTATCAAATTCAGTTCCATGTATGAACTGTGGGAACAAAACCGGGTTATCAAAAAATGTCGGGTTAACTAAAAATTTGGTAGTTAAATGTCTTAAAAAGTAGCTTGGAGGTGAAGGGTATCTAAGATTTGGCATAGCCGAATATAGTACTAAAACTTGTTTTATAAAAAGTTTTCTCAAGCACCTACTCCGACAATCATCAGTGTACAGGCCATACATATTGTTTAAAGCCCACTTGTTGATGGGTAAAGTGCTATGTATAACTTTAAGTTGTCTGACGGCGTTGAAGTTTTTTCGCACAATTTTTTAATTGAACTGAGGTTTTTTTTTCTTTTGGTTAAAATGTCATTGACATTTTAACCCAATTCCTTTTGTATGGTAATTGACATTTTTACGCTTTATCACACAAAACAAAATCGTGTACTTGGAGCCGCATAATTAATGAGGTTTTTAATGAGTTTAAGAAAATTTGATTTTAGTAAAAGGCTCTATGTATGATATAGTGGGTGGACATAATTAATATTAAATTAATCGCTGTGAGGAACTCGGCTAAAAGGATGTGTTAGTGAAGAATAGTGATAGCAAGGTTTTAAAGAAATTTTATTTAGAATTGAAATCTCTCAAAATTATATTATTTCAAAAATAGTTATCTTCAACTCTTGAGATATACAATATCCTGCTTAAATCATTAAAATTAGATTAAGAGCTGCTTCTAGAAAGAATTTCGTTTATCTGCTAAAAATTGCTTTGTCATTGAGACAACATTTCAAAATAAATGCATATTGCAAAGACAACAAAAAAAAAACAAGTAAGAAATTATAGTCGGGCGAGGCCGACAATATAATACCCTACATCTGTTACAAAAATGAAATGTGATTTTGTTTTCATAATAAAGTATTGTAGTTGAATTGTACCTTGCCTCAGATATACTTAAACCATTTATTGTTGAATAAAATTGAGGACATTTAAGTCGAATTTTGAAGGGGGCTTGTATAGGTGCTATGGTCAAATGAGACCCTACAATTATAAAATTCATGAGAGTCATCAAGGCTAGTATAGCAGTTGGTTTTGCAGCTTTTTGTTGAGATACGAGTATATTAAACACAATTATGAATTTAAAAGGCCTATTCGTCGGGTTGGGGGCTAGGTGAAATAATGGACCGATGTTAACCATTTTCAATAGCCTTTGTCTCCGGTACCATAGAAGATCATGTGCTCCCCACTAAAGTGGTGTAGGGTATAAAAAAAACGCTTATATAATTTAATTTCTTTACTACATACATACATATACATATATTTAACCATAAAATAATAAAACTAAGAAAAAACAAAAAAAATTTGTTAAAAAAGAAAAGAAAACAAAATTTTTTAACAAACGTAAACAATTTTTAAAAATGCAATATTGTTGTTAAACCATCAACTACTACTTCATTTTTTTGCCATCAATTTAGCTTCACCGGTAAAAACTCCTTCAACTAACGATGATGATTGTCTAAAAAGTTAAAATGCACTATGGGGAGGAGCTAAGAGTACAATAATATTGAATCACTTTTATAACAAATCAACCAGAATCGGCTTTGTTCTTTAAGAAATCCATTTTTTAACCCACTTTATGGGAAATTATACAAATCGGTACATAAATGTATTGAAATTGTTTGCAAAATCAATTTTCGAACCAAAATTGATCCAATACCTCAAAGAAGATAATTTTCCAATTTTTATATTTTTAAAGAACTCTTTGTTTTCTGAGAGTTTGATTGATGATTTTGAAACGCATCAGCCCATGGTGCACTAGCAATAATAGTTAGTGTACTAACATTAGCTTCCGAAGCGAAGGTTGTTAGGAGCAAAAGCAACCGACAGACGTAATCCCACTTAAAATACGCCAAAAAAAAAAAAAAAAAAAACTGCAAGGTACGTAAGTCAGAGCATCCCAAGCTAAGCATCCACCAAAGAAGAAAAACAGAATTGCACAATTGCAAATTGTTGCATGACTCTGCAAACTTAAAGAAGAATTGTTGTTAAACGAAAACGTATTATTTCAACGTAGACAAAGTAGATGGATGCGTAAAAATTCCCTGCCACTTTTATTTATTTTCAAACATCTTTCTTTTTTCCTGAGTAACAACAAACAGCAAAAAGACAAACAAAAATTTACCAAAAAACTAACAAGATATTGAAGCACAAACAATCTAAGGATTGAAGGATAGAGGAGGAGCAACAATAAAAATTAAATGAAAATGAAAACAAAACATGACATTAAAAGCCATTCATGTTAAAGAAAAGTTAACAAAGAATACAAAATGCAATTTGGTCATAAGGAGCTATTATATACATATATATTTAGTTTGTTGCAATGACAGCAGGAAAATTTGCGCAGAAGAAATTTCGCATAAGAATGACTTAATAAAGTGCTATAAAGGCTTTAAAAGGCTATTTTGAGAACCTTTATGGAATTTGAATGTCGGATCCAAAACTTTCCCAGCTTAATCTTTACGCAGCTCAAGAACATATTTTCTTGTGACAACTACTTATTGTCTGCATTACTTAGAATGAGTCTAGTAATAACTTACAAATAAAATATTATTACTTTCTATAGCAACAAAACAAAACTTACTACTTAATTCCCTATTTACAGGCGATCGTAGTTAGTACTTACCTAACTACTCAATCGAACTACATAATCGTCAATGAGATTACCGTATGAGGGTATGTACTTATCTTACTAACTATTCGAACAGATATTTGGCCCTTGGGAACGAGGTCAGTCCGACAAGGAGTGAATGGATTTAGCATTTAGTTACGACACTAGACTTCGGTGATAAACCCCAAATAGAGTTTCCAAGTAGAGACATATAGATGGAATCTGAAGTTTTGTTTGAAGGAATCCGGCACAGGTGTCGTGAGTTTACTTAGTAGATTCCGATATAAAGGTGTCATATAGACTTCCGGATGAGTATAGTGTTTTCCAGGAAGAGATCTTAGTGATCTTAGTAAAGGCTATGGAACTGATAAAGACGCGAATTAGCAGGGTGTCGGAGGTGACAGTTTATGTTGATAGTCAAGGCCTTGAAATGCCAGATTAGTAAGTAGCTGTAGAGCTGCCATCCGAGAGCTATCTGGAAAGTAGACAATAAGGTTGAGTTGGGTTCCAGAGCATTGTAATATACAGGGCAATGAGATTACAGACGAACTAGCCAGACATGGGTTAGATTTGGACACAAATAGTGGAGTTAGGTCGATAAAACCACCTATCTGCCACTAATACTAATCTGGTTTATTCCTGATTAGTATGTAGATGTAGAGCTGCCATCCGAGAGCTATCTGGAATGTAGACAATAAGGTTGAGTTGAGTTCCAGAGCATTGTAATATACAGGGCAATGAGATTACAGACAAAGTAGACAGACATGGGTCAGATCTGGACTTGAATAGTGGAGTTAGATCGATAAAACCTCCTAGGAGTTAGGTCGGTGAAACCTCCTATCTGCCACTAATACTAAGGCCTTGAAATATCATGTGGTTTATTCCAGATTAGTATGTAGATGTAGAGCTGCCATCCGAGAGCTATTTGGAATGTCGACAATAAGGTTGAGTTGGATTCCAGAGCATTGTAATATACAAGGTAATGAGATTACAGACGAACTGTCTAGACATGAGTCAGATCTGGACTTGTGTAGTGGAGTTAAGTCGATAAAACCTCCTAGGAGTTAGGTCGGTGAAACCTCCTATCTGCTACTACTACAGGTTAATCTCTTATAAATTCAGGAACTCCTATAAGCAATCCTGGCTCAGTAGACTGGTTTGTAAGGTATCCACGCCCTTATGGCCGAGGTTGAATGCCAAGGCAATCTGTATAATATTACGGTGGGACAGAAGAGGTATTCGAATTCTGGTAGAAGTACTGTGCAATAGGAGCCTTTTTGGATAATTGGGTTTAAACAGTTTTGAGTTGTTGTTTAAGGACGAAGAAGATCTAGAGACAGTAGGACATATTTTTTTGTGCGATTGTCCTGGGGCAAAAAGTCTGAGACGGAAATGGATAGAAAAAGCATTCCATGATGGTTTAGGAGATGTAGCTGGATGTAGTTTCTTAGAATTTTCCGATTAGTAAGCTTCCAAGATATTTGGACGAAATGCTGGCAAAGAAAGCGAAAGTGTTTCCGCTTTTCTCAGTCCTCTCCGCATGCACAGGAAGAGTAGCAGTTATTACTCTTTAACATTATCAGATTGGAGTCATCCTTGCAACAGCAGATGCCTGCAGCGGTTTGTTCTAGTGTTCTGTTTGTTCATGATTTCCTATATGGGACCTATAGATAACGAAAATTTCTGTTTCCGGTTTGGGATCAGTTCCGTATTTATCTATAACCGATAAATATGTCCAGTATACATTTAAGACATGTACCGTAAACGGCTTTAGTAAAAACACCTAAAGATAAGAGTCACGTAGCTGTGAATGCTTTAGTTGACATAGTGTTCATGGCTCCCGAAACACCCGAACAATATGTACACTTAACTCCCTGTAATGTTACAATTTTCGACCAAAGCTGTCCAGGTTCCAGAAGCGTAAATTAAAATCAGTCTAATTGCGCTTATATAAAGCTAGTGTGTCATGAACTGAGACCCCAAATCGAGTCTATGGTTCTCCTACTCAGCGCCAAACAGATATGCAGGTCACACTATCAATGTAGGGTACTTTGCGTTTAATAAATTATGAAAAACAACTAACAACACAGTTACTACCTAGAGATGACTTTTGGCATCTCTACTACAAAATAGTAAAGAAAATCGAAAATAAACACGAAAAATATATATAAAATTTCATGCAACAAAAACAAGCTTTATCTCAAGTACTCACTGTCAGTTTTGTTAACTACAGAAGATGTAGTTTTTAGTCTAGAACTCTGTTAAAACAAATAGAGTAGTTGGAAAACATAAAATAGACATACATATACATATGCTTGATATATGGAATTTCTTCCCCAACATATGAGTATTGGGTGAGGGTTACTACTAAAATTTTAGAATATGTGGGTCCTAATTTTAGATGTTGGAGGAAAGAACTATGGGACTCAACAGCCATTTTATTAGTTTTAATATTTTCCAATTTGAACAAATGTAAACCCTTGATATAAATCCTTATAGTTTCGGTAAGATTTTATACAACAAGCCTATTGTTTATAGCCATTCATGAATATACTCAGGAGTTTCCTTATGAATATATTTTTCTCCAAATGACCCACCAGAATAATCTATACAATCAAAGTGGCTAACAATAACTTATATACATATAAAATCATTAGTTCGATAATATCACCCCAAAACTGCAGGGTATATACATTCACTCATTCATTCATA
This sequence comes from Lucilia sericata, assembly GCF_015586225.1. Classification (NCBI taxonomy): domain Eukaryota; kingdom Metazoa; phylum Arthropoda; class Insecta; order Diptera; family Calliphoridae; genus Lucilia; species Lucilia sericata. The sequence goes on from NW_023994265.1 coordinate 13,023, forward strand.
CCTTTATAAATCTTTATAAATTCAAACGAATATTTGTGTTGGACAAGTATTTGTCAGTAGTATGTGTAAGGGAATTCATGCATTACAAAACAAAAAAAAACTTCAATTTACATTGTAGTATTTGATTCCTTTTACTATCCTTCTGTTGTATCCTGTCAGTCCAAGATTGAAGACTAACATATAAATATAAATGCATGTTCTTGTATTTATGTATGTTTCATTGCAACTGTATGGACATAAATAAATGTTGTATGTACAACTTGTTTGTCTTACTTATTTCACTTGTTTTTATAATAATTGTTGCTTGTTGGTGTGGTGCTACTTTATGTGCATCAAATTATTATCAATTCTTTTTAAAATATTAATATTTTTTGCTTCAATGGGTTATATGCATCAGGATTGATTTAAAATATATTTTTCTTTAAAAAAAATCGAAATCGGGTATTTTCTGTTTCGCCCATTTTGACTCTGAGAACTTGTGTTAAGATTTTTGTTTGTTCTAAGAACGCCTGTCCACTATACAAGAGATCCATATGTAAGAGTAGTACGTACTAAAGCTGTGTACATACATTTAACTATGTTGGAACAAAGTCCCTATTTCATTTCGAACATCTTAGTACGCGACCGTTGCTTTCTTGACTATGTGTTGGTTGTTATGTTTCCATGATTGGTTGGAGTTTAGGACAATTGCAAGATGTTAAGCATTTTTTGATAAGGAAATTTAGCAGTTCTTTAATTGCGGCAGTTTGATGTTTGAAATCTTGGTCTTTGTTGTCCTAGGCTACTGGGTGTGGTCCAGCTATTAAGTATCAACAGTACGTTGGACATAATATCTATTATCACTTCTGGAAACATTCCCGATATCATCCCCCTATTATCACATATCACTAAGTCAAAGCAAGTGGAATGCCTTATTTCGATGCTTCGATAGCGTTCTTATATGCTTTTAAATTTATTACAATTGCTGTTACAGTTTCTTATTGTAGCTTTTGTTAACATGATCCAATTGAGACGGAAACATTCCTCCATGACGGATCGTACAAGGTCTTCTTCAACGATGACTCAAAATTAGATCATAGTATATCCGGTGGCTTCTACATAGCACGTTCTAGAACGGAAGTTTCCTTCAAGCTTCCAGACTAATGTGGCCTTCTTCAGGCTGAACTTTCCATCATAAAACGGACTGCAAACAGGCTCATGTATTACCGAATATACGGCGTTATTATTCGAATATATTCGAATAGCCAGACAGCCCTAAGGGCTATAAGTGGTGTTTATACAACATTAAACTTAGAATGCCGGGCATCCCTAAAGGAGATGGCAAAACAATCCACAATAAAACTGTGCTGGATTCCCGGTTACCTATGAACAATTTCCCGATAATACCATTGAGGACGCCCTTGGCAAAGTGGGCTCCTCACTAGCAAGAGAGCATACCAACTTCTTCGTCGGCATGCCGCTCTAAATCGGCAGACGCTCTGAAACGCTGAAAAGCTGTATGAGGTTGCGTAATGCAGATGGTCGACTGAAGCCACCTGTAAACGATCCCAAGACCTTCTTAATGTTCCGAGAGTCATTCTACGGAAATTAACGGCGGTGGTTACTGACCACTGGCCCTCTGGTCTCCATGCAAAAGGAAACTGGCCTTTGCAGGAGCTGCCAAAATGAATAGGAAGAAGAGAGTGTCACTCACTTCCTCTGTCATTGGCCCGCCCTGGCAGATCATAGACTGAATTTGCTAAGAAGCAACTTTTTGCATTACTTAACGGAGGTTGATATCCGGAAGATAGACTTCTATAATCGTGCGACAAACTGGTTTGGTCCACGGAACTTAAAGGCGGTGGAGACTGGACACTGGTCCTTTGGGCTCTATGCAATAAGACTAAACTGATTTCTGCAGAGTATCACTCACTTTCTCTGTCATTAGCCCGCCCTGGCAGATCACTGAATTTACTAGGTAGCAACAGTTTGCATGACTTAACGGATCTATTGGAGGTTGATATTCGGAAGATAGATTCCTATATTCGTGCAATGAACTGGTTTGGTTTAGGAACCCAGAGTACTTAGTTCATACGCTGACCGTTTCTCTCGCTTAAGACCTAACCTAACCTTTGGTTAAAGGCTCTCCGAATTCTATAATGGAGTGAAGCTTTTCTTTACCATTGTGATTGATTGTCTTGTTGTCTAATGAAACCAACATTTTCAAATAATTTTCAGTTTTCCTATCACCCACAACCAAAACGACTTTATCAATAGTATAATATTATTATTGTAATTATTTGACCCGATATTAAGGAAATATTTATGGCAGTCACTGGAATCCACATAAATTTTAATAAAAATCAATATTCACTTTGTGTGATGCAAGAAAAATTTTTGAAAATAAGCACCACAAACATCGTCTCATACATAATTATTGCTTGTGTTCATTGGAACGAGCGTTTCATGTACATGTATTTGTGGCACAAGCACCCACAACAAATTTATTTGAATGTAAAGCGATTCTAATGTTCACTAGATCAGTAATAAATTTAAAACGAATTTGCGAAATACTTGTGCAAATTTGTTGAAATTGATTGTTTGTTTTTATAAGTCGGCATATATGTATAAAACAATGTTGCTTGAATGTTGAATACATTTTAATATCGTTATCTATTCGATTCATATATGGTTGATACTTATTTTCAAGAAGTAACTAAATTATGATAGTTTCTAATTGCTGATAAATCTACCAGTTTTAAACCCTTCAACAATAAAATAACTAAGAAATTATAGTCGGGTGAGGCCGACCATATAATACCCTACACCTGTTACAAAAATAAAATGTGATTTAGTTTTCATAATAAAGCATTTATGTTGAATTGTACCTTGCCTCAGATATACTTAAGCCATTTATTGTTGCATAAAATTGTTTACATTTAAGTCAAATTTTGAAGGGGGGTTTGTATAGGGGCTTTGGTCTATAATTATAAAATTCATGAGGGTCATCAAGGCTAGTATAGAACTTGGTTTTGCAGCTTTTTGTCGAGATACAAGTATATTAAACATAATTATTAAATTAAAAGCCCTATTCGGCAGATTCAGTTGTATGGGGGCTAGGTAAAATAAAGGATCGATGTTACATTTTCAATAGGCTTCGTCTCTGGTACCATAGAAGATCATGTACCAAATTTCATTGAATTATCTTCAAAACTGCGACCTGTAGTTTGATTACAAGGTTTACATGGACGGACAGACAGACAGACAGACAGACAGACAGACAGACAGATAGACAGACAGACAGACAGACAGACAGACAGACAGACAGACAGACAGACAGACAGACAGACAGACAGACAGACAGACAGACAGACAGACAGACAGACAGACAGACAGACGGACGGACGGACGGACAGAAGGACATAGCGAAATCGACTCAGAAAATGATTCTAAGGTGGGTTTAGGACCAATAGTGTGCGATACAAACATCAGCACAAACCCAATAAACCCTCCCCACTAAAATGGTGTAGGGTATAATTAAACCAATGTAATTTAAATTCTTTAAATTAACCCAATCAAAACGCTATGATTCCACATTTTTTAAAATTTTATTACGGCAATTTACGTAAATGCACATGATGTTTGTTTTTCCATATAAAAGACCACAGGGAGATAAATTCCAAAAAACTGTTAAAGGAAACACGAAAATACTATTTACAATCGAATGTGTGTCAGTGACCGAAAACTATATTTAAAATTTTTTGTTGTTTTCTGTTTGTTTGATTTATTTACAATTTAAACGTAAATTTTAAAAACAAACAAAATTGTAATAATTCAATTTTGTAGAAGCGTTAATGCAGCCATGTGGAAAAGTTATAGAAATAGGGAATGTTTTAATATTCTCTAATGTAGGAAGGGTCAGTTAAATAATATTATCCAGTATTTCCTGTGGGTAAAACCAGTGACAGACAGATTGTAATCGAAGTTTTGTTTCTCTCACTTTGAGAATATAATTCTAAACATACTTTAAGAAGATACTGGTTTTTTAACGTAGACTTAAATAGGGCAAATTGAATGAACTTGCAAATTAGGTTGTTAGTGGGCGAATCTAAGGAGTAGTTTTTATGAACATTCCATTTTAGTATACGTACATCACAAGACAGTTTTTAAATAAGTTCCGCCCGCGGATATGTTACCTTGGTGAACTTGACTTGTCCTGGCTGGTCAGTTTGTTAAGGTTCCTTGGAGATCCACGTAGTGACTGTGGTTTAAATCAAAATTCGCGGGGAGATAATGTTGGTTTAAGGACTGATATATCCTATGCCATATATGTCTGGATTCGTACTCCGGTGTTATTGCCATCTCAACAGATGTCACTGGGTGATGTGACAGAGCAACTTATGGTGGATTCCTGAAACCGTTAAGTATCTCTTAATCTTCGCGTAGTAGAGCGCCAGTATAGGTTGGGGAATTCTCAGGTTGACACTTGCTAGTTGCCTGTCATTCCGTACACCGTTCTTTATGGTCTGAAAATAGAACTGATATAGTTGGTGAACGATCGGGAAAGACTCTTCTGTTCGACAGGAGACTAGTACTGATTTAGTAGACCTTTTACTTGAGAGAAGTTCTCGGTGCTGTTGCCATCTCAACTGGATGCATATTGTTTCATACTACGCGACTTGTGGTTGAGACCTGCCATTCAACTTGTCGAGGCAACTATTGGGTTCGAATTGACTTTGGAAATTCCTACATATATTATCACATTATCTGAAATACAGAGGGATCCTAAATTATTAGCTTTCGGTTTACCTAATACATACGTCTTTACGTGCTGTAAAGGTTAAGGAATGCACTGGAATTGGTCATTAGTTGATGGGAATTGCATTTTAAACAATGCAATCTTTCATGACATATAAAGGGTGGTCAACTTCCGGTATACCTGAGGATTGATTTGACATGATGTTGGGATTGTCTCCTCCTTCTATTGACTTTAGATAAGTGAACGCTTTTTCCTTGTCGGGGTTTGCATTTGGATTGATCCCAGGCTCCCTGTTATTCCGCAACGGGGCTACTATGCCAAGAGATTAGATAGCTCATGTACTTCAGCAAAGTGCTTGTACATGGACTGTATGTTCTCTGTAGAACCGTATGTTCTCTGTAAGAACCGTGTTTTAGTCTACTGAATGCATCTCTAGGTGCTGTTGACGACTAAACAAAGACGTGGTCGTAGTTGTAAACGAAAGTCGTGTTTTTGCATCTCGGAAGTTAAGCAACGGTGCAGCAATGGTCAAAGCTTTCAAAGCTCGAGCAATTGAGCAAAGTGCTTGCCAGTGACAGCTCACGACAGGTGTTCACCTAAAGTACTTCAACATCTTCCCCCAGGCATGTTACCTTAATGGATTCTCCCTCCCCTTAGTGTTATTGCAATCTCACAGAATAAAGATCCTTTGAGTTAGCAGACATCGCGAACATGAAAATTCAATTGACTGCTGTGTACATGTGTTGGCTGTTCACTCAAATACAAATCGCGTTAAGAATGTTGATATGGCTTTGAGTCTAGTATTGATTAATATACTATACTAGACCAGTTGAATGTTCGTTCTACAATTCTATAGTAGGTGGTTTCCTCTTCCAATTTCGGAGAATTATCAGGTTAACTCTTGGTAGTTGTCAGACATTTCGTGCATGATCTTTATACAATAATTTGGAGCTGATGTGACGCTCCGCCTCTTCGTGATTATTGAGGTTAAGGAGAATCACTCTCTATTGGATGAACTGAAAGACTACATCCTCCTTTTGGGAGTATTCTTTGCCTTGATATATCCAGTACATGAACAAAGGGCTTATTAATGATCCGCCAGAATTTTGCTCAAAAAATTCTACCAAATTGTTCTTCTACGAAGACATCCGTTGGCGAATGATGTGCTGTCCGCAAGTTTACTCAGTGTATGAAAAGTCACGTTAAACGTGTTGATCATTTCTCACCGATAAGTATCTTCGTACTTTTTTAAAAGAATGTAGTACGTGTTAAGAAAAGCATTTCATGTGCTTCTCTAAATTAGGCGTATACTTAATATTTGAAATAGCAATAAATCATTAACACGTATACGTACAGGTGTTGTTAATAAAAGCAGTGCATTTTCACAATGTAAAATTTTCGAAAATAGCTATCTATAAAGTCCTTAGACCAGTAGAACTGAAAATTTGTGACTGGCATACCATCGAATAGTATTAACCTTAGTGCAAATTTCATCCAAATAGATTTGTTAACTCTAAAAATCTTCGCTCTGACTTCATGATAGTAAGCTTACTGAATACTTCGCGTACCGTTTGAAGCTGTTTATCCATATTGTACACCCATTGTATGGTACATATGATTTTGAGTTAAATCATTAAACATAATAATATGGCATGAAATCATTATTAAGAATTTAAAACTTTGCCGTTGTCTTAGCAAAATTTCTACAAGGAATTACTTATTTTTAAGCCATCATCTCTATTTACTTTTGTGGTAATAATGTACCAATAAAACATATGTTTAATGTAATGCAATTTCATTTGTTTAAGTCTGGAGAACGCATATAGAGAATCTAAAATGAACCAGAAGTTTTATATGGAGTCAATGTATTACTTAGTAGTATATACTCTACAGCATATATACTGTTTTGCTGATTGCATTAAGCCATATCCGGCTGACTACAGATCAGTCTTCTTTTGATCAAATCTAGCATGCAACAGTTAAGACGTGTATAGAAAATATATTCAAAAGTTTGTTAAATAATTTTGTTCTACCACTTAGGGTTAGATCACCCCGAACTACAGGAGTATTTTGATATGTACACGTATTGTTTGTATCTGTGCACATTTATACATATTGGTACATAGTCGTACATAATATTAGTTTCTGTGTGTACATAAATTCAAATACATACATGAATCAGTTTGTTTATTCTGTGCTCTGAAATGTGTGTGTATTTTGGTGTTCTATTTATATTAATACCCTACTCTGAGCCGATCTATTCAGAAACACATTCAGCGAAAATTTATCTATATCCATCAGTTTGAACTGTTTATATTAAGCTTTCACGTCAAGTACAGATCAACCGCCATTTAAACATTCTCAAGGTATTTAATTACTCTTAATTACATGAGAATCGCTACTTAAGCAAACCTTATAAATAGTTAAGAATGCCAGTTTAGAGTGCCCCATAATCGTATATATTCCACTAATATTTCTTACTTATTTAAAATTCCAGATAATGCTACTAGCATACACAGACTCATACATATTTACGTACAACAATAATCGTGTTGATTACTTTTAAATTGAATCTATTTGCCGCAAAATCATCAATTTTATAAAGCGAAACTCATTTATCACTCTATATACTAAATTATAAATAGGTACCATGTGTTTTTCTGTAAGGATTTTCAAATGGAAAAAATCAAATTAAATAAAATACATACATAAATATTTGTGCATACATAAACAATAGAATCGCATAGAAAATGACTATGGAATATTGATAAATGTATAAATGATTTATTTTTTACCTTTTAAATAAATAAAACATAAATAGAGTTTAATTTCTAGTGCAACATACAAACATAAACAACTAAGACACCAGACATATGTTGAGCTGGCTGGCTCCTAGGGGTCACCCTTGTCAGACGGGTCATGAGACGAGCACGAAACTAAGAACTACCCCACCCACCTATCAACAGAGATGTCCGTTTTGAATCCTTGGGATTCCCGCGCTTAAGTGTACAAGTCTTGAAATCCATCAATCGTCTGTTCCAGATTGGACGGCTTGATGGCCTGTTTGATATCAGTGGGACGGCAGTGTTTAGACCTGGTAGTAGGCCAAAAATGCAAAGCGGTATTATCCCTGCAGTTCTTCAACACAATGTAGATCGTGTAGCTCCTTGGCTGCAGAACTTATACACAGTCTTTCTCTCTTGATCATACATTCCTATTCAACGTCTGTTTTCCATATTGGGCGGTCTGTTAGGAGCACTCTGTTGATTGCTTCTCCTGTCATTGAGACAGGAGAATCAACAGAGATGTCCGTTTTGAATCCTTTGGATTCCTGCACTTAAGTGTGCAAGTCCTGAAATCCATCAAATGACTGTTCCAGATTGGACGGCTTGATGGCCTGTTTGGTCCCAGTGGGACGGCAATGTTTTTAGTCCTGGCAGTAGGTCAAAAATGCAAACCGGTCCCTTTATAAGGCAAACGTTAATAAATTTAACAATTTTGTTAGGAATTCGTGGAGGACTTTCTGTAGCAATATTGAAAGCTCATCCGAAACCAGTCGTTTCCGTAAAATCTCGTCCCCTTCTGTACCTAGCTATATACAGAAAATGGATGGGAGCTTGACTACAGGTAGTCAGGAGACTCTTGAGCTACTCCTTAATACTCACTTTCCCGGTTGTATCCCAATAGGTGATTCGACTAACTACTCTCAAAATTCAATACGTACGGCAACACGAGTACCTTTTGATGTAGATATTATCCGATGGGCAATTAAAAGTTTTGACCCTTACAAAGCGCCCGGCCCTGATGCTATTATGCCTGCAGTTCTTCAACACAATATAGATCGTGTCGCTCCTTGGCTGCAAAACTTATACACTGCCTGTCTCTCTTGGTCATACATTCCTATTCAATGGTCATACATTCTTATTCAACGTCTGTTTTCCATATTGGGCGGTTTGTTAGGTCTGCCCTGTCTCAATGACAGGAGAAGCAATCAACAGAGATGTCCGTTTTGAATCCTTTGGATTCCTGCACTTAAGTGTGCAAGTCCTGAAATCCATCAAGCGACTGTTCCAGATTGGACGGCTTGATGGCCTGTTTGGTCCCAGTGGGACGGCAATGTTTTTAGTCCTGGCAGTAGGTCAAAAATGCAAACCGGTCCCTTTATAAGGCAAACGTTAATAAATTTAACAATTTTGTTAGGAATTCGTGGAGGACTTTCTGTAGCAATATTGAAAGCTCATCCGAAACCAGTCGTTTCCGTAAAATCTCGTCCCCTTCCGTACGTAGCTATATACAGAAAATGGATGGGAGCTGGACTTCAGGTAGTCAGGAGACTCTAGAGCTTCTCCTTAATACTCACTTTCCCGGTTGTATCCCAATAGGCGATTCGACTAAATCCTGTCTAAATTCAATATGTACGGCAACACGAGTACCTATTGATGTAGACATTATCCGATGGGCCTGCAGTTCTTCAACACAATATAGATCGTGTCGCTCCTTGGCTGCGGAACTTTTACACTGCCTGTCTTTCTTGGTCATACATTCCTATTCAAGTGCAACGTGATTTTTATTCCCAAGGGAGTAAAACTTCACACACTAATGCCAAAGATTACAGACCAATAAGTCTCGCAACATTTATACGGAAAACATTGGAAAGGATAATCAACATCCACATAAGGTCCTATATTGACAAATCCTTTCACTCTGACTCTCAACATGCATATACAAAGGGTAAAACTGTTGTCTTTATACACTCGTTGGACATATTGAGAAATCAATGGGGTATGGAAACTATACATTGGTCGCCTTTCTTGATATAGAAGGAGCTTTTAATAACCTCAAACCTGCTTCTATCTGTCAATCTCTATCTCAAGCAGGGTTTGGCAGGTCCGTCGTGGGTTTTGTTGAGAATAGTATCATTGAATCCTCCCTAGGAGATACACTTATAACTAAAATATATTCTGGTAAAACGAGACTCTTTTGGCTGATCTTGAAACTATATCTCAAAGGCTAGAACAAGCACTAAAGATCATTAGCTAGTGGAGTGTCGAATGTAGTCTTAGTGTAAATCCAAATAAAACGGAACGGATCCGTCTGTCTACAAGAAGGTATCTTGTACACAGACGGATCCAAGATGACGAAAGGAGTTGGTGGTGGCATTTTCATTGAGGTATTCGGTATGGAAATCTCTTTCCGACTAAATGATGAATGTAGTATCGTTCAGGCTGAAATATCAAGCAAGAAAGAGGACAGCAAAGGGCCGAAGGGTACGAAGGAAAGAAACGACACGAACGACGAACGAACGACACAAGAACGAACGAACGAACGAACGGAACGACCGAACGAACAACGAACGAAAGAACGAACGAACGAACGAAGCGAACGAAACGAACGAACGAACGAACGAAACGAACGAACGAACGAACAACGAACGAACGAACGAACGAACGAACGAACGAACGAACGAACGAACGAACGAACGAAAACGAACGGAACGAACGAACGAGAACTAACGAACGAAACGAACGAACGAACAACGAACGAACGAACGAACGAACGAACGAACGAACGAACGAAAAACGAACGAAAGAACGAACGAACGAACGAACGAACGAACGAACGAAGAACGAACGAACGAACGAACGAACGAACGAACGAAAAACGAAGAACGAACGAACGAACGAACGAACGGAACGAAACGAACGAACGAACAAACAACGAACGAACGAACGAACGAACGAACGAACGAAAACGAACGAACGAAACGAACGAACGAACGAACGAACGAACAACGAACGAACGAACGAACGAACGAACGAACGAACGAACGAAAACGAACGAACGAACGACGAACGAACGAACGACGAACAAACGAACGAAGAACGAACGAACGAACGAACGAAAACGAACGAACGACGAACGAACGAACGAAAGAAACGAAAGAAAAACGACGAACGAAACGAACGAAACGAAAACGAAACGAAAACGAACGAACGAACGAACGAAACGAACGAACGAACGAACGAACGAAAGAACGAACGAACGAACGAACGAACAACGGAACGAACGAACGAACGAAACGAACGAACGAAAACGACGAACGAACGAACGAAAAGAACGAACGAACGAACGAACGAACGAACGACGAACGAAAAACGAAGAACGAAAGAACTAACGAACGAACGAAACGAACGAACGAAAGAACGAACGAACGAACGAACGAACGAACGAAACGAACGAACGAAACGAACAACGAACGAACGAACGAACGAACGAACGAACGAACGAACTAACGAAACGAACGAACGAACGAAGAACGAACGACGAACGAAGAACGAAACGAACGAACGAACGAAAGAATAACGAACGAACTAACGAAAACTAATAAATAACGAACGAACGAACTAAATAACTACGAACTAACGAACGAACGAACTGAACGAACGAACTGAACGAACAACGACTAACGAAACTAACTGAACTAACGAACGAACTAACGTAACTAACTAACTAACGAACTAACGAACGAACGAAACTAAACGAACGAACGAATAACTAACTAACGAACGAACGTAACTAACGAAGAACGAACTAACGGAACTACCGAACTACCGAACTAACTAACTAACTAACTAACTAACTAACTAACGAACCAACTAACCAACTAACCAAACTAACTAACTAACTAACTAACTACACTAACTAACTAACTAACTAACTAACTAACTAACTAACTACTAACTAACTAACTAAACTTCGGTCAACACTAATATTATTGCACAACAATTATATCATTATATAGAATCTCTTTATTTTCTGTACGAAAAAAATGGATTTTTCATCTAAAATATAAAATGTTCGTTACCCATACGCCTTCAGGCATTTGTTTGTAAACAATTTAAAATTTTGACAGTATTATAATTCACCGTTATGAGCTGATTTTCACTATTACTACACACTGGTTAATGTACATCTGTATAAAATATTTAAATTTGTTCTCTACAACCAGTCTACTGGTGGCAACCAGTCAAAAATAATATGTTGCAAATTTGACATTTGCATGTGGCAGACTTAATGATGTTGTCCAATACGTGTGTCCAAGTGTGTCCGAGTGTGTGTGTATGTCAATAGGCTACTTTGCGTGGTTAACAGCTTTTAGTATTGAAGTAGCCTCTGATTGCTGTTTTAACAACTTAAATGCGTGATGTTTTAGTTTTTTTTTTCTATATTTTTATGAAATACAATACAATTTAAAATAAAATTGTTGAAAATCGACATTTCCATAAGTGCTTGTGATGTGGGTAACAAGCAAAAATCTTTCACTTGATTAAGATATTTTTTTATAATATAGGATCCCACATAAATTGTTCAGATGAAAAAAGTAATTAGCTTCTAGTGTGTTTAAAAAAAATTGTTGGGGAAAGTGGGGTTTTTTTAACTATTTTCTTTTAACTACACTTAAAGAAATTTCAATAATAGTGAGAGATATTTAGAGTCAATGTATTACATGCTTCGAACAAACAGTAGTTGAACAAGGTAAGATTAAGATTAAAAGGCGGCTGAGGGAAACCTTTGAACCAATAGTTTTAAACCCATTTCAATATTCGCAAGAGCGTAGTAGTAGTTAGTTAGTTAGTTAGTTAGTTTAGTTAGTTAGTTAGTTAGTTAGTTAGTTAGTTACTTACTTAGTTACTTAGTTAGTTAGTTAGTAAGTTAGTTATTTAGTTACTTAGTTAGTTAGTTAGTTAGTTAGTTAGTTAGTTAGTTAGTTAGTTAGTTAGTTAGTTAGTTAGTTAGTTAGTTAGTTAGTTAGTTAGTTAGTTAGTTAGTTAGTTAGTTAGTTAGTAGTTAGTTAGTTAGTTAGTTAGTTAGTTAGTATTTAGTAGTTAGTTAGTTAGTTAGTTAGGTTAGTTAGTTAGTTAGTTAGTTAGTTAGTTAGTTAGTGAGTTAGTTATTTAGTTAGTAGTTAGTTAGTTAGTTAGTTAGTTAGTTAGTTAGTTAGTTTAGTTAGTTAGTAGTTAGTTAGTTAGTTAGTTAGTTAGTTAGTTAGTTAGTTAGTTAGTTATTTAGTTAGTTAGTTAGTTAGTTAGTTAGTTAGTTAGTTAGTTAGTTAGTTAGTTAGTTAGTTAGTTAGTTAGTTAGTAGTAGTTAGTAGTTAGTTAGTTAGTTAGTTAGTTAGTTAGGTTAGTTAGTTAGTTAGTTATAGTTAGTTAGTGTTAGTATTAGTTAGTTAGTTAGTTATTAGTAGAGTTAGTAGTTAGTTAGTTAGTTAGTTAGTTAGTTAGTTAGTTAGTTAGTTAGTTAGTTAGTTAGTTAGTAGTTAGTTAGTTAGTTAGTTAGTTAGTTAGTTAGTTAGTTAGTTAGTTAGTTAGTAGTTAGTTAGTTAGTTAGTTAGTTAGTTAGTTAGTTAGTAGTTAGTTAGTTAGTTAGTTAGTTAGTTAGTTAGTTAGTTAGTTAGTTAGTTAGTAGTTAGTTAGTTAGTTAGTTAGTTAGTTAGTTAGTTAGTTAGTTAGTTAGTTAGTTAGTTAGTTAGTTAGTTAGTTAGTAGTTAGTTAGTAGTAGTTAGTAGTTAGTTAGTTAGTAGTTAGTTAGTTAGTTAGTTAGTTAGTTAGTTAGTTAGTTAGTTAGTTAGTTAGTTAGTTAGTTAGTTAGTTAGTTAGTTAGTTAGTTAGTTAGTTAGTTAGTTAGTTAGTTAGTTAGTTAGTTAGTTAGTTAGTTAGTTAGTTAGTTAGTAGTTAGTTAGTTAGTTAGTAGTTAGTTAGTTAGTTAGTTAGTTAGTTAGTTAGTTAGTTAGTTAGTTAGTTAGTTAGTTAGTTAGTTAGTTAGTAGTAGTTAGTTAGTTAGTTAGTTAGTTAGTTAGTTAGTTAGTTAGTTAGTTAGTTAGTTAGTTAGTTAGTTAGTTAGTTAGTTAGTTAGTTAGTTAGTTAGTTAGTTAGTTAGTTAGTTAGTTAGTAGTTAGTTAGTTAGTTAGTTAGTAGTTAGTTAGTTAGTTAGTTAGTTAGTTAGTTAGTTAGTTAGTTAGTTAGTTAGTTAGTAGTTAGTTAGTTAGTTAGTTAGTTAGTTAGTTAGTTAGTTAGTTAGTTAGTTAGTTAGTTAGTTAGTAGTTAGTTAGTTAGTTAGTTAGTAGTTAGTTAGTTAGTTAGTTAGTTAGTTAGTTAGTTAGTTAGTTAGTTAGTTAGTTAGTAGTTAGTTAGTTAGTTAGTTAGTTAGTTAGTTAGTTAGTTAGTTAGTTAGTTAGTTAGTTAGTTAGTTAGTTAGTTAGTTAGTTAGTTAGTTAGTTAGTTAGTTAGTTAGTTAGTTAGTTAGTTAGCAAGCCGCTCATCCTGCTCTCTTGGCGAAACATCAATTGATGTAGCGGTATCGCTACATCTAACTTCTATTATCAACTATATATTCTTTTCTAACAAATAACTTATTCCTTCCATAAATTTTAATTGCCTGAAATAATTTCATTTCGTTTTTCTTTCATTTCCTTATGGATGTGACCTCAATTAAATATAGAAAAACTTTAACAGTGAAAAACGCAAAAATTCCCACTTGTTGGCATCTATGATAATAAAACACCAACAGAAGAAAAGAAGCAAATATAAAACACCATTAAAGACTATATTTGTTTAATTATCTGTGCAATTAATCACATTCTTAAAGTTTATCATGCTTAAAGATAAACGACATTTAAATGACCATTTAAAATTAATACATGAACTGTGATTTCAGAACTAAATACTATTTAGACAAAAACACCACCCCCGCCAGTATGATCTCAGTCAAACACTCAGCCACTCTGTGTCACTTGCAATGAAAAATTACTTGTGGGAAAATATTTTATTTATTTCTGGGAACATTTCTTTTTGTAAACCGCGCATTTAATTAAAATTCAAATGTTTGACTTTTCTTGTCTTTTTATTGTTTTTCTCTTTTTTAAGTTATTGTTGGTTTTTTAGTTGTTTCTTTTAAGACAAAGAAAAACGCCAAAGAAATTTGCATAAATAAGTGAACCCCAGATGGCAATAACTTATGTCAGTTGTACGTATATACTCTTTTGCAGTTTCGTAAATGATATTTTTAGGAGGTTGGGTTATAAATGATTTGGGGCCGCGTAGATAAAAGATGTTCTAAAATAGCAGAGAGTTAAATAGATGTTTAGAGAGAATTTCATTTACACTTACGTTCATCAGTGTAGATTTTAGTGGAAGAATAGTTCTACTCGATTTGGTTTAGTGACTATTTACATATGTCGAAAATGTTGTGTCGAGAAAGTATAGGTTAATATAGTAGTCGATATTATTCGGCATTGGTCCCATAGAGTTCTATATGTATTGGGACTAAGACTGATAGCAAAGTTGGTAACTTTCTTAGCTTAACAGGAAGAAAATAGGCTTCGATGGCCTCTAAAGTACTTAAGTGCGTAAGTCCGAGCGGTTGCTTTCATAAGATCTATTATTCTACAGCTCTTACCTCCTGACTGACTAATAGCACTTGTAATAGCAAGACTTATAGAGAACAACATCCGACCCATTCACTCTAGGTATGCATTACCCACTGGGTAAGGTCCGAATACCCCTGCATCCATTCCGTATCATTTACACTTGACACCAACTCATTTCTAATGCTTAGTCTCACAGTCACTCCTCTGCGGGGCAACAGCAATGAACTTATCCCGTATTATAATCTACTTAAACCACAGTCACAACGTGCACGTGCAGAAACTCTGCACTGTGGGCTATCGGTTCCCGTGGTACCTGGTTATGTAGTTCTATAGTTCTACCCCAGGTCAATTCTTTCTAAGGAAAGGCCTCGATGATTCGACCATCACCAGTTTATAATTCCAGCAGACTTGACCATTTTCCTCGGGATTGCTGTAATACCAAGAAAGATAAATCAAGGTAAAATGTCGTCGGGGGTGATATTTCCACCGACAGTATTTTCCGGTGACACACCCCATGCTATCCTTTCCTCGTTTATTTTGGAACATACTTATTCATTTAGGTGGATTTGGAGCACCGTTCCAGATCTCAAACTTCATTCTCGACATATCTAAAACCCGGAAAATGTGCATTCATAAACTGTTCAAGTATCTCGGTACTACTTGTCATGAAGCTCTCGATTTATTGTTCCATCTAGCATTGTTGACAAGTTTTCTGCAATGTTTCCTTATCTGCTTTGGAGCCTTGGATTCCACCATGGTTGTTGGTTTATCTTGGGGTTCTACCAATCCCTAAAAGAGAGAATCCAATCGCCTCTTAACATGAATTATAAGCATTAGCACCATATTCTATGCTAAGATCATGGAAGCTTGTATTAACTAGTCCACAAGAGTGCGAACTTGGAGAAGGATAGTAGATATGCTGATGAGGTTGGTGACCCAAATTTACATTCGTGCGTTGAATAAAAAGAACATAATATCGTGACAGAATGCCTCTAACATTGTCGGCTAAGGCCAGAGTTCTCCGACAAAAGCCACGCGAATAACTTAACTTCTTTCTCCATTAAACGCAGCAAATTGTTTAAGAGAGAGTTTAAGGGATTCTTAACTAATACTAATCCAAAGATTTTTTACTTTATCCAGATCCCTTGTGCATCTTCCTCAATTGTCCAGTCTTCTACTAAAAGTACTTTCCTCTGGAACTTAATGAGTGTTAGTATTCCTTCATCATGCAGAATAGGGCAGAGGTATGCACACTATCTCCGTTGTTCAAAAATGTTTCTATTCAATCATTATGATAGAGTTCCTCAACACATCGAATGCTGTACTCACAAGTCCACAAAAGTGCGAACTTCTCTAGAGATACTAATTTATATTGTTGTGTAAAAACTCACGTAATTTCGTGCCTCGATCATTGTCAGCTGAAGGTTCTCAGTCCAGAACCATGATAATAACTTCTTTCTCATTTATTGCTATTTCACAGTGATGTAGATTTCCTCCTGGAACAAAATCATCGTAAGCTTATTAAAAAACGATTTAAAACCTAGCCATCCTCTCTAGATAACAGTTAATCCGAAATTGTTCCAATGTGCGATTACTTGTAGAATCTAAAAGTGTTCACAATAATCACTCCCAAACTAGGGACTTAAGAACAAGTTTTTAAACTCACCATACCATCTGAACTTTCATAGGGTACTCAAAAGCACAAGTGACAAACAAAAGCAACTGATAGTACCCGTACTTATACCATAGAAAACATTAATAACCAAATGGTAATTGTGGGCAGTAAAAAGCCATAAGTTATTGACACGATGATATTCTTTTAAGCTAAAAACAACAAAATAATATAAGAAATGACCAGAATTCGCGTTAGAAATCGTAAGTAGAAAACTCCAATGTAAAACATTGTACACTATCAAACAGCAATAATCTTAAGAGTATTATGAGTTTTGTTCACTGGAGTCCAGTGTATAGCAACAGCTAATAGGGATAGAAGAAGAAGAAAAAACACAGTGTATAACTATTTCCTGTAACGATAAGGAAGTTATTCATAGTTAGGAGGGCGTCAATTTAATTTCTAGATTTTTTTTCTTCTACACTTCTGCGTACACCAAATATTAAGTGCCCTCAAACTAGAGAAATTGGTCACAGAGTAGAAATAAAAAGAAAACAAGTTAGAGTGCTATATTCGGCTGAGCCGAATCTTAAATACCCTCCACCAGCAACTTTTGTATTAATACATTTCTAATTAATAAACCATTTGTAGAAATAAGTTTTCTCATGTCTTAAATAGAAAAATCCCAAGATTTAAACAGCTTAAATCTACTACAATTCCAAGATTTATTGAACATTAGAAACGCCACTTTCATTTAAATTTTTATAGCGCCCTAAGATATGCTTTAGCGATATCTCGTATTTGCATGTATGCATGTGTGTGAAAGATTTAAGGATTTTAAAAATACATACATATATATAATTTTGTTCTACACAAATTGATAATGCAAATAGTTAAATACGGTTAAAGCGCTTTTAGGGGCAGGACCTAGTATGAGAGATATGACCAAATATAGACCGATCGTGAAAAATTTTTGAAATAGCATTAAGTGTTTTTGCATTACAAAATAGTATTTATGAACAAAAATAGTATTTATTTATATCATTATTTGGTAATGAGTTATGTGCCTTTAAGTGTTTTTCTGAAAGGGACCTTGTATGGGAGCTATGATCAATTATGGATCGATAGGAAAACAATTTCACAGTAATATTTCTCTGTATATGAGCAATATTTCTGCCAAACTTTATATGGATATCTTAATTTAGTAGTGAGTTATGTGCGTTTAAGTGATTTTCGGGAGGGGACCTTGTATGGGAGCTATGACCAGTTATGGACCGATCGGAAAAAAAATTATCTGTAATATTTCTGTGCATATGAGTAATATTTGTACCATATGGGTATCTTAATTAAGTAATGAGTTATGCGCGTTTAAGTGATTTTCGGGAGGGGACCTTGTATGGGAGCTATGACCAATTATGGACCGATCGCGTTTAAGTGATTTTCGAGAGGGGACCTTGTATGGGAGCTATGACCAATTATGGACCGATCGGAAAAAAATTTCACAGTAATATTTCTATGCATATGGGCAATACTTGTACCAAATTTTATATGGATATCTGAATTTGGTAATGAGTTATGCGCGTTTAAGTGATTTTCGGGAGGGGACCTTGTATGGGAGCTATGACCAATTATGGACCGATCGGAAAAAACTTTCACAGTAATATTTCTATGCATATGGGCAATACTTATACCAAATTTTATTTGGATATCTTAATTTAGTTATGAGTTAAGCGCGTTTAAGTGATTTTCGGGAGGGGACCTTGTATGGGAGCTATGACCAATTATGGACCGATCGGAAAAAAATTTCACAGTAATATTTCTATGCATATGGGCAATACTTATACCAAATTTTATATGGATATTTGTATTTAGTACTGAGTTATGCGCGTTTAAGTGATTTTCGGGAGGGGACCTTGTATGGGAGCTATGACCAATTATGGACCGATCGGAAAAAACTTTCACAGTAATATTTCTATGCATATGGGCAATACTTATACCAAATTTTATTTGGATATCTTAATTTAGTAATGAGTTATGCGCGTTTAAGTGATTTTCGGGAGGGGACCTTGCATGGGAGCTATGATCAATTATGGACCGATCAGAAAAAAATTTCACAACAATATTTCTGTGCATATGAGTAATATTTGTACCAAATTTTAAACTGATATCTTTATTTAGTTATGAGTTAAGCGCGTTTAAGTGATTTTCGGGAGGGGACCTTGTATGGGAGCTATGACCAATTATGGACCGATCGGAAAAAAATTTCACAGTAATATTTCTATGCATATGGGCAATACTTATACCAAATTTTATTTGGATATCTTAATTTAGTAATGAGTTATGCGCGTTTAAGTGATTTTCGGGAGGGGACCTTGTATGGGAGCTATGACCAATTATGGACCGATCGGAAAAAAATTTCACAGTAATATTTCTATGCATATGGGCAATACTTATACCAAATTTTATATGGATATCTTAATTTAGTACTGAGTTATGCGCGTTTAAGTGATTATCGGGAGGGGACCTTGTATGGGAGCTATGACCAATTATGGACCTATCGGAAAAAAATTTCACAGTAATATTTCTATGCATATGGGCAATACTTGTACCAAATTTTATATGGATATCTGAATTTAGTAATGAGTTATGCGCGTTTAAGTGATTTTCGGGAGGGGACCTTGTATGGGAGCTATGTCCAATTATGGACCGATCCATAAAATTTTTCCTCTGAAAGAATTCTATTAACATAAGATTTTAATTTGTAAAATTTTGTGAAGATATCGACATTGTGGCGGAAGTTATTAACAAAAAACCCATTTTCCGGGAATATGTACTTTTGTATGGGAGGTATATGAAATTGTGGACCGATTCAGAAAATTTTCAGCAGGGATCAAGATCTTGTGCAGAAACGAATGTGCGGTGATTTCCATGTTATTATCTTGCATAGTTTTCGAGAAAATTACATCCGAATGTGTAAAAAATGCTTATTTTTTTCCCAGGTTGTTTTAAATTTTGATTCATAACTTTTCCCGGTGTGAACCGACTTTGCCCATTTGCAATACCAAACAACTTAGGAAAATGAAGAACATTTTGGGTGAATTTGGTTAAGCTCTATTGCTTCGTTTTATCGTGAGCGTGTTTTACACAGACAGACGGACAGACGGACAGACGGACATAGCTAAATCGACTCAGAATTTGATAAGGACCCAGAATATATATACTTTGTTGGGTCTCAGATGAATATTTCTTGGTGTTACACACGGAATGACAAAGTTATATATACCCTCTATCACCACTGATGGTGGTGGAGGGTATAAAAATTTGCATAGAAAACCCATTTCAAGACGGAAGTGGGTTGCCGCTAGCTAAACTGGTTAAGTTAGTTTGATTTGTAGTTTAAAAATAAGTATAAAATTTGTATACATATTCCTATTATATACCAATGACTCGTATTAACATCCAAGGGAATTAAAACTATTCCCTTAGGTATACATTACTATATAAATGGCAACACTGGCTGTCATAAACTCTCTATTCTATGCGACACTTTATAAAACTCCCAAACGAGATGAAGCGTCTAGGCCAAGTGTTTATAACTTAAACACTTGTAACAGCATGAAGTTGATTGCTCTTTTACTTGAATTGGTTACTTAACAGTTGTTTAGTGTTTTTTTTTTTTTTTTGGTTCAAAACAAGTCCCAGTTTTCCCAGTTATTATTGTATAGTGTTGTTGTGTGTTTTATTATAAACTTTGTGTTTTGTATGCATGAAATTGATATGATAATTTACATTTTTATTAAAACATTCATGTCTATTTTTTATGGCAATAAACATGTTACAATAGACAAACAAATAAATGTCATTAAATTATGGATTTCAATGCGAGAGTTGGTGATTTTAAAGAAGTTCTACAATATTTGTTTTTAAGAAATTTTAATACGAAATTTAAATTTTTAATTTGTACTAATGTTTGTAACAACCAAAAATATTGATGCTACACCAGTCGATTAACTTATGTCCATCCGTCTGTATTTCTGTCTGTCTGTCTGTCTGTCTGTCTGTCTGTCTGTCTGTCTGTCTGTCTGTCTGTCTGTCTGCTGTCTGTCTGCTGTCTGTCTGTCTGTCTGTCTGTCTGTCTGTCTGTCTGTCTGTCTGTCTGTCTGTCTGTCTGTCTGTCTGTCTGTCTTTCTGTCTGTCTGTCTGTCTATCTTTCTGTATGTATGTCTGTCTGTCTGTCTGTCTGTCTGCCTGTCTGTCTATCTGTCGATATCTGTATGTCTATCGGTCTGTCCAAGGACGAACACTATTGGAAATGGTTGAAATAGGCCAATTATTTGAACTAGCCCCATACAACCGGAAATCCCAAATAGGGCTTTTGAGTTTATAATTATGTTAAACTTAGTTTTATATACATAAGTCTAATTGATAATGCAGGCCTCATTTGACCCTAGCCCCCATACAAACTCCCTTTCAGAAAATGCCTTTAATGTCATATGATTATGGTAAACCTCAAGGTGGCATTTTGTCTGCTTTACTCTGGGTAACAACGATTAATAGCCTACTAATGACCCTGCAGACAATGGCGTAATAATTCTGAGGAGAAAAAGTCTAAATTACTGGTGTAGAAAAGCTGAAGAGGCCTTAAGCTGGGCTCAACCGAGGGACCTCAACGACAACTCGGCGACGACGGAAATCGTTTTTTTTTTTTCATAAGAAGGATAACAATTTCTAAGTATATTGAACCCTGTTCCTAGGCAAGAATATGCGGATGACGGACAGAGTTAAGTACTTAGGTGTAATCCGGAAATTGAAATGGAGACACTACATAGAGGACAGGATCAACAAGGCTCAGCGACAGGAAATGTACATTGAAACCTGTTTCCTTGGCAAGAATATGCGTATGACGGACGGAGTTAAGTACTTAGGTGTAATCCAGAAATTGAAATGGAGACACTACATAGAGGACAGGATTAACAAGGCTCAGCGGCAGGAAATGTATATTGAACCCTGTTTTCCGGATGACGGACAGAATTAAGTACTTAGGTGTAATCCGAAAATTGAAATGGATACACTACATAGCGGACAGGATCAACAAGGCTCAGCGGCAGGAAATGGGCCCTTACACATTGGCTTTAGAAAAGTGTAATTGGAGAGAGTTCAGAGAGTTCAGCGTATATGTTGCTTGGGTATAAGTGTTATCATGAGTACTACGTGAGGCAATGCTGTAGAAATGTTACTGGATATTCCAGTCATTGAAACATATATAAGATATGAGGCGGCACTTACAGCAGAACGGCTCATAACTTTAACGAACTGGTCAAAAACGGTTATAGAACACGTCATCAATGTATACTGGACACATTGGAAGGTTATACATAATCATCGGACGTGCCTGATAGCATACCGTACACAGAATATGTCGGAAACTTTAAAACGCTGATCCCTGATAGAATACCTTGTTTAAACGGAACATTAGAGCAAATACCCGTAGGAATAATTTGCTACTTGGATGGCTCTAAATTGGGGCATAAAGAGGGCCTGGTGTTTTACTATATTGAAAACCAAGAAATAGAAATATATCACCATTTACCTAATCACAACACTAACTTCCAGGCAGAAGTCCGAGCAATAACGGAATTCGGAAATTGGATCAGAATAAATATGGGGTCCACTGGGCTGGGCAATATCAGGTGATAAAGTTAAATCTGGATTGTAAGAATGATCTACTTTCCCAGAGGTATGGTTTACATCATATGGGTACCAGGCCACTCGAGAGTAGTCGGCAACGAAAGAGCGATTGTCATTGCTTTAGCGGAAGGAAGCTCGAGGTTAAGCTGACAAACGCAAAACCATTTGACGCAATATGGGTGAGAAAAAGCCATAAGTTCTCTTGGAATATTGAAACGGTGGGTAGAACTACAAAGATCTTATGGGGTGACCCTAACGAGAGCAGGACGAGAAGCTTTCTCAGAATAAGCAAGTCTGAAGTTAGTATGATGGATACCTAAACAGAATTACGGGTACAGCTATACAAAATTGGACGTGCGGATTCTGACGAATGTATAGCATGTAGAGAGGACAATAAAGCTCTGGAACACTTTCTTTGCTACTGTCAAACATTCGTCGAAGTTAGATCCAAATATCCTAAGAGTGATATTATTCCAGATATATCATCACTACGAACACTGATTGGAAAAATTTCTAGGAAACTTAGTTTCCTAACGTCGGACGATAACTTAATCATAACTTAACTGATTTCCTAAGAAAGTCTTTTCTTAGAGGTCTAGAGTCAATTACAATAATTTCACTTTACAAACAAATTTGCCTGCCTTTGCATTTCACGGAAAATGTTTTGTATTTATTGTTTTATATATTTCCATAAAACAAGTATATAATTTGTTTATGCAAATTTATATATTTATTCAAAGTGTTCAAGGTAAAACACCTACAATAAACACACACACACATTTATGTATATTTATACATTTCATAACGACTATATAAATTTAATTTCTCTTTTGGCGCTTATGAAATTTTAAACAATTTAGTTTGAATCAAAATCAAATGGAAAATAAACAGAAATGAATAAAAAAGCGACAACAAAAATGTGATTTTTAAATTTGTTAAAAATTATGAAATTACCAGCACTTGTTCAAACACATTTTCTTCTTTAATTCAGCGTAAAGTCAACAAGATTAAAGGCAAACGAGAATTTTATTTATTTTTATAAAAAATGTCAAAATAATGTTTATTTATAACACATTTAAAAGCATAAAAAGGTGACTGAATTAAACATGTTTATTTAAAAGCCAAGGTCATTAGGATATTGTTTATAAACATGACATGATGCGTGTTTACAACTGTCATTTTAAATACATATTTCTTGTAATACCTTTGTACACATTTCGACACGGATATGATTTTAGAAAAAAAAAAACACAAATGTCAAAGAATAAAGGAAATAAAGGGAAATTGAGAATGTTATTAAAAATAAAGGATTGAGTTAGATTAAATACAGACATCAAATTAATAATGCAAAATAAACGAAATTGAAACAACGATACATTGTCCTAGTGACAACCACGCGTTATAAACATGACAATTATTAGTTGTCAAAATTGTAACAATTGTTGCCAGAATTAAATTTTACAACGGATGACATCCAATGCGTTACAAAACTACTTCTCTGTAATGGAAAATTTGTTAATTTGACATTTTAGAATGAAAGTAAACTGCAATTATTTAATTGTTTAAATTGTTGTAAAACTTGCTGAAGCCAACTCTGTATTATACACACTTCAGTCGCATAAAATATCTGCTAATATTGTTTTATTATAAATATTATTAAATTTCCGCTGCAATATTAAACCAGACATAATGTAATTAATTAATTTAATTGTTAATTAAAATTTTAAATTAGTATTTTTCATTATAATACAAGAAACACATGTTCACACACAATTGTACAAACAATAAAACAATTAATAAAATGCTAAATGATATGGACAGAAATGCCGATCAAATAATACTGTACGAAAAGTCTCCTCAGATATATAAAGACGAAAGATACGGAATGTATATATCTAACTAACTAACTAACTAACTAACTAACTAACTAACTAACTAACTAACTAACTAACTAACTAACTAACTAACTAACTAACTAACTAACTAACTAACTAACTAACTAACTAACTAACTAACTAACTAACTAACTAACTAACTAACTAACTAACTAACTAACTAACTAACTAACTAACTAACTAACTAACTAACTAACTAACTACTAACTAACTAACTAACTACTAACTAACTAACTAACTAACTAACTAACTAACTACTAACTAACTAACTAACTAACTAACTAACTAACTAACTAACTAACTAACTAACTACTAACTAACTAACTAACTAACTAACTAACTAACTAACTAACTAACTAACTAACTAACTAACTACTAACTAACTACTAACTAACTAACTAACTAACTAACTAACTAACTAACTAACTAACTAACTAACTAACTAACTAACTACTAACTAACTAACTAACTAACTAACTAACTAACTAACTAACTAACTAACTAACTAACTAACTAACTAACTAACTAACTAACTAACTAACTAACTAACTACTACTAACTAACTAACTAACTAACTAACTAACTAACTACTAACTAACTAACTAACTAACTAACTAACTAACTAACTAACTAACTAACTAACTAACTAACTAACTAACTAACTAACTAACTAACTAACTAACTAACTAACTAACTACTAACTAACTAACTAACTAACTAACTAACTAACTAACTAACTAACTAAACTAACTAACTAACTAACTAACTAACTAACTAACTAACTAACTAACTACTAACTAACTAACTAACTAACTAACTAACTAACTAACTAACTAACTAACTAACTAACTAACTAACTAACTAACTAACTAACTACTAACTAACTAACTAACTACTAACTAACTACTAACTAACTAACTAACTAACTAACTAACTAACTAACTGACTAACTAACTAACTAACAACAGCCAAGCTTAACACCCATATGAACATAGTAATAACATTAAAATTAGGACAAAAAATGGGCGGACCTATATTAAGAGCCGTGGAGCTTCCCATATGAAGTTAATACAATATTCCGTTTTTTGGAACACTATTACAGCTAGAATCTTAAATTTTTACAGGTACATTTCGATGGTGAAGTATACTAGAAAAATTCGTATATCTGAGAAACTATTACAGCTGAATTCTGCTTGAAGAACTTTAACTTCCATGTACATATTTGCGGGCTTAATGGGTGTAATTTCATTAGGTGGTTTGGTACATTCCATATGAATTAAATATAACAATTCGTTTATGTTAGGAACTGTTACAGCTTAAAGACTTTTGCACGAACAACACCGACATATATTTAAACATTTGGGTGTGATGGGCGTGGTACCTCTCGTATCAATGATATGCAAAAAATTTGCGCGAAGAACTTTGATATTTCTATGAACATTTCGAAAACAATGGACAAACTATCAATTTGGAGCCTTGGACATTTCATATGAATAATTCAACCCTTCATTAAGCTAAAGTTTTATACCATTTTCTAGTAGATTGTTTAATTTTTTCATACTTTTTATAATAACAAATTACTTGTTGTTTGTTTACCGATCCAAACTGTACCAAGAGTCATTCATATTTTGTATACAATAAATATTCAATTTTAAAAAGGCAAACACCCACTTATAATTGTGTACATATATTTAAGTATCAATTAAAATAATGAACTGGTGCAGTTGTTAATATACCAAATCCATGAAATATGCTTTTAATAATATTGATTTTGAAAAAATTAAAATTTATATCAATATAGAATGTTATACAAGTGCTTAATAGAGCAAACAAATGTGACACTTTAGTTTATTGATGTTATGAAGAGGTATAACGGAAAACACAACATTTAATTATTTAAAATATTAATGATTTCATTACTTAAGTACATTACTTAGGGGGGGGGGGACGTAGTGTTCACTAGCAAGTAAAGGGGTAATAATTACTTTATAGTTCTTATGTAACAACACTACGATATTCGCTAAATATTTTTAGCTTTCAAGTACTTTTCGGGTATTAGTAGGTATACAAAATTTAACTTCATTACTTAATTTAGCCGAACTGGCCAAAAGAGGTTATAGGACAAGTCATCAATGTATACTGGACACATTAGAAGGTTATACACAATCATCGGACGTGTCTGATCGTATACCAGACACAGAATATGTCGGAAACTTTGAAACGCTGATAGAATGTCTTGGTCAAGCGGAACATTAGAGCAAATACCATTAGGAATCCGTTGTTACACGGATGGCTCTAAATTGGGGGACAAAGTGGGGCTGGGTTTCTATATTGAAGACCCAGAAACACAAATATACCACCGTTTACCAAATCATAACACAAGCTTCCAGGCAGAAGTACGAGCAATAACGGAATGCGTAAATTGGATTAGAATAAATATGGCGCCCACAGCGCTTAATATATTTACCGATAGCCAGAAGGCAATTAGGGCGATATCTGGCGATAGAACTAAATCTAAGACCGTATTGGATTGTATGAAAGCTTTAACTGAATACTCTCCCAGAGGTAAGGTTCACATCATATGGGTACCAGCCCACTCGGGAGTAGTCGGTAACGAAAGGGCGAATGTAATAGCTTTAAAGGGGAGGGAGCTCGAGGCAGTTAACCTGACAAACGTAAAACCATTTGACGCAACAAAATCTGAACTAAAAATATGGGTGAGAGAATCCCATAAGGCCTCTTGGAATAATGAAATAGTGGGTAGAACCACGAAGATCCTATGGGGTGACCCTGATGAGAGCAAGACGAAAAATCTCCTCAAAATGAGCAAGTCTGAATTTAGTATGATGGTATGTATTCTTAGTGGATACACAGGACTACGAGCACATCTATGCAAAATTGGACGTGCGGATTCAGATGAATGTAGAGCATGTGGAGAGGACAGTGAAACTCTGGAGCACTTTCTTTGTCACTGCCAGGCATTCGTCGAAGTTAGATCCAAGTATCTTGGAAGTGATGTTATTCCGGAAATAACATTCCTGACTAACACTGATTGGAAGATTCTTAGGAATTACGTTCAGGAAACTGTATTTCTGAACACTGAAAAATAATTCTTTCAGTTTTTTTTTCATGATAAGGAGCGCACAACAGGCCCGATAGTGGCCTAGGTGTATTTCTTCGGTTTTGATGTAGTATACATCCTCCTATCGACTAGAGCCCTGCATGAGTGACTTAAATAATAAATTAAAACATTTGATTTTTTTCAAACACTGTGTTTGACTCACTCATTGTTTTATGAATGAAATGAATAGTATATTTGAAAATAAGGAATGTTAGTCAATACTCAATTCAAACGAAACAAGTAATGAGAGTGTTTGTGTGATTCAATTCAAGTAGTATACAGTGAGTGAATCGAGTGAAAGCAAAACAATTTTTAAGTTCGACAAATTAACAGATTTTTTGAATATTACTTCGAATTTTCGAACTTAATTTCGAATAGTCGAAGATAATATAGTAGCGTCATCAACTGTACTTAACACTGCCAAATTTGGTCCACGGAAACTGGTTTTATCAGCTTTAAATTTTTTTCGAACATGAGTTCGAATTTTCGAAAATTTTTTTTTAGTTTTTTGGACTCAAAGAATAATTTAAAAGCATAAAAAAATTTTCGAACATAACTTCGAATTTTCGAACTTAATTTCGAATATTCGAACATAATATTATCTTGTCATCAATTGTACTCAAGACTACCAAATTTCAGCGAATTCGGGCCACAGGAACTAGTTTTAACAGCATTCAAAATTTTCACCATTTATTCAAGAAAAAGTTTGAATCGATTCATTCGATTCAAACAATCTATTTTGTATTGTTTTAACATAAACAAATTGTTTACTCGCTCGATTTGAATGTAGTTGCACATTCACTTGATAGTACTCACAACGTTTGAGTATAACAAAACTTTGTAAATACTATTCTAAACAAACAATGAGTTGAGTGCAAAGCAATGAGTCACTCATTGTGTGTAGCAAATAGAGTTACTCATGCAGGGCTCTACTATCGACCTACCTACCTACTTACTTTCAACTAGAGGTGGCATCGATTTTTTTGTTTTCATGATAAGGAGCGCACAACAGGCCCGATAGTGGCCTAGGTGTATTTCTTCGGATTTGATGTAGTATACATCCTCCTATCGACGTACCTACCTACTTACTTTCAACTAGAGGTGGCATCGATTTCTTCCTCATCCATCATCGCGCCATTTATGGCTAATTCATTAGTTATACAGTTAGCCTGACGTTTATCGTGACCATGGACCGATATAAGCGTTATCATAGAATGTCTTGTTATCTCATTTAGAGATAAACGGCAATCTTTGATTAACCTAGATGTCGTAAAGACACCCGCTGGATTTTTGATTTATGGCCCCTTGTAGCCATCACTCTCGTTACACCTGGAGGTGGTTAGTGTTCTAATAAGGAATTCCTCTGTGAAATCCTGGTGCAAAAGTGATTATCAAAATCGGTTTTCGTAATGCAATACTCAATATTTAAATGCAGTAATTCGAAGTGTTTTATAATTCTAGAGTGTATTTTTGTGACCAGACCACGAGCCACAGGCATTTAGTCTGATCGCAGAGTTGAGAGCAAGTTGAACGGCCAGTGCTTTGGTTGGCATTGTCTTCATTGCTCCTGTAATAAGTGCGTTCAATGGTTGCGCAAAGTGAAGTATGCTCCATTGCTTCCTACCATAACAGTATACCACTGCCTTGAAAATTCAGTTTTACCTTTCGGGTTTATTCCCCAGGTTGTACCAATATTCAGATTCACGTTGTTCTGAATATTCAGATGCCAGAATAGTTTACTAACCATGATTACGCCAAGATATTTTGCGTGATCCGAAGTTTTCTGTCTAATGCCATTCACCTTTAGCGGTATAAAGTTTTCAATGTTATACCTACGAGTGAAGAGAACTAGTTCGGTTTTCAGTGGATTTACACTGAATCCACAGGAAGCAATCAGTAAGTCCTGATATTAACACCGGTACATCGTAGGCATAAGCGACAGTCGTAATTCTCCTACTATCCATTTCAGATAGTGGTGTGTCCATGTGAACGAACCACAGATTTGTTTGTGTTTTACGTGAGCGCCTATCTTGACGGTCTAAGCTCACAGTGATCTTAACACCGTGTGAAAACAATGCGTCGACCAACGCCCCCCTATACAACCCGTACAATAACGACGGGAGGTGTAAGAGTACCAGAATTGAAGTCATGCATTTGGACATGACCTCCCCCTTGGTTTGGGGCGGGGACTATCTAAACTCCTACCGATCTATGGGTTACGGCACCCGGTTTTAATGCAACTCCACAGCCACGTTCCACAATAGGGGGACAAAACTCCCCCCTGAGGTGAGGTTGAACTGCCGTTACCACTGGGGAAACAGACGTAGCCCACCAGTAACCCAATACGGAAAACAGATGCTGGTGGAATCGAACGGACTTACACAATTAAGTGTATGGCTAAAGATTTAGCCAGCTTGACATGCTCTCCAAGATCACCACTCTTACTGAGGGGGAAATGATCGTGGAAAGCGCCTGATAGCCGCCCCATAGGGTAAAGAGACGATAGCAGACAAGTGGGGATGATATTTATAAGTACCGTGCTCAATGTAGACCCTTCTGAAATGGGGAGCCAGCTTAATTTGGCCCATTCCCTCCAGCATGGCTCTACATATCATTGCACTTAAGCATATGCATCGTGTCATGGTTAGTCATCTTTTGTTAAACAATATTAGTGCATACATATGCAATAGGCTATTACATTATATTTTGCCACCGACTGTATTATATTTTTGTAATTTGTGCCACGAACTCATTTCTCTATACATACAATGCTTTTAAGCTTCTTAAACAAAGTTCATTAGCTAAACTATGGTATATTTTAAAACATAAATTTAACAAAGTTAGAATGCTATATTTGGCTATAACGAATCTTAAATACCCTCTACCATAAAGGTAGAATTTTTATACCCTACACCAATATAGTGGGAAGGGTATTATGCGTTTGTGCTGATGTTTGTAACGCACTAAAATATTAGTACTACATATACCCACTTTTAAGTATACCGATCGACTTATAATCACTTTCTGATTCGATTTAACGATGTCCGTCCATCCGTCCGTCCGACCGTCCGTCCGTCCGACTGTCCGTGTGTTCATGTAAACGTTGTTATCAAAGTTCAGGTCGCAATTTTCAAGAATTTCAATACTAAAACTGGACGTAGCTATATCAAGTCAGAATTTTACATTTTTCCAGAATATACACACACATTTTTCCAGAATATACACACACGTCGCTTCAAAAGTGTAACCTAATTTTTATTTTGAAAGTTATAGTTACATGTTAATCGAAGAACTAATATTACGCATCATAGTGCAGATTACTACTTTTATAAAAAAGTTCGTATGACTAGAAACTTTTGCAGGCAAATAAGGATCGCCGTATATATACATATAACTAAGTAAACTAATGCCAGATGAGCATATATACATATGTATGTATGCATTAGAACACACACACACAAACTATGTTCATATCTAAGTACTTGCCACATACTTTTTGCACTGTTACAATGAATGAATGAACCATATTGTAAGGGCTTTAAATGTAACAAAAATAAATGAATAAGAATAAAAAAGTGGTATAAATTTTTTAGTATTCTAAATTGAAAAAGATTAAATATTTGGTTTTATAAACCAAACTAAGAGACATGAGGTTCTACATATACATATGTACGATAAAGCATGTATGACTTAAAATATGTGGCATGTAACAAGGAATAGCTTGATGAGGCAAATATTGGTGTAATGCGGCGATGAATGTTGTCTGATGATACTAGATATTAAAGAACCATTAAGCCCTAATATGAGTAGATTTTTACAAGCAATTAACTTAATGTTTAAATTAATTTAAACAGCTAACAAACAAACTAATTCTGTAATTGCTTAATTAACTTCCTAATAACAAACTTAACTCCTTAACAAATGGAATAAGACTTACTTGGAGTATCCATAGCAAAGTTTAACGAATTCCTCGCCAATCCATGCCAATAAACACAAAATCTTTTTAAATTATATGTATAATAAAATTTTCATCCCAATTCTTTAAATTGCATTTATTTTCGTTTTTGTGGTTCTAGCGAAAGCCAACATTACTTCCCTGTTTTTGCATACAAATAAAACCACTATTATTATTATTATTAAAAACCATTTGTCTTTCTTTGTTTCTAATTTTCAATTATAATAAAATGTTGTTAGTTTTCTTCCCTCCAGCTAGAACATTAAAATATTTCTAGTAAATTAAACAAAAATAGTATTTAAATAAATCCTATAAATAACATCTTCACCCTCTTTGCAGCGGGCTATATAAATAAAATAAAATGAATTTTTGACCACAAACCACACACACACACATACATACATATCACACAGATCCTTATGCAAAAATCTTAAAAAAATAGATAAAGAAAACTTAATAAATTTTGGCTTTAATGCACCAATATAAATACAAAATCCCAACTTAACCAACAAAGCAAATAGAATGAAAAGGAAAATATTGCAAATTTCAAGTATAAGATATAAGCAGATGCAGTAGTTTCTTGAGGGCAGTGATCGGTATAGGGAGAATATAATGCACATAGTCCTTTAAAACAACAGATAATAGAAAAGTCAATTGATGGACGTCTCAAGTAATCTACCGGGAAGTCAAAATTATCGTTATGATAGATCAATCTGGCCTTTGAATTTCTCCTTCACATCTGGGATTCGAGATATCGTGTCCTGAAACATTTTGTCTGTAACCATATTTATACCCTACACCACTTTAGTGGGGAGGGTATATTGGGTTTATGCTGATGTTTGTAACGCACAATAATATTGGTCGTATACCCACCTAAAAGTATACCAATCGGCTCAGAATCATTTTCTGAGTCGATTTAGCTATGTCCGTCCGTCTGTCCTTGTAATCAAACTATAGATCGGAATTTTGAAGATAATTCAATTAAATTTGGCACATGATCTTTTATGGTATCGTAGACGAAGCCTATTGAAAATGGTTAACATCGGTCCATTATTTCACCTAGCCCCCATACAACTGAACCCCCGAATAGGGCTTTTAATCCTTGTAATCAAACTACAGGTCGCAATTTTGGAGATAATTCAATGAAATTTGGCAAATGATCTTTTATGATACCGTAGATGAAGCCTGTTGAAAATGGTTTACATCGGTCCATTATTTCACCTAGCCCCCATACAACTGAACCCCCGAATAGGGCTTTCAAAAATTTGTAATCAAACTACAGGTCGCAATTTTGGAGATAATTCAATGAAATTTCGCACATGATCTTTTATGGTACCGTAGATGAAGCCTGTTGAAAATGGTTTACATCAGTTCATTATTTCACCTAGCCCCCACTCAACTGAACCCGCCGAATAGGGCTTTTAAATTCATAATTATGTTTAATATATTCATATCTCGACGTCGGCCTCGCCCGACTATAATTTCTTACTTGTTTTGAATTGTTTAACAATCTGCTCTAGTTACTGAGATATCATCCGTTGAAGTGGACGGATGGACAGACATTGTTAAATCAAATCGGAAAGTGATTTTGAGTTCAGTGGTACATCCTTAAGTAGGTGTAGATCTAATGTTTGTGTTCGTCATAAACAATATGTACAAAGCATAATACCCCTCTCAATGTAGTAAAATAGGGTATAAATACCATGAATATACTGAAGGCGATGTGTTTTCAAGCTTTGTGTGTAGATATCTCGAAGAGAAAAGAAGATATGTCAGATGTTAAACTTTTATTTTAAAGTTAACAGAACGGACTTTCAGATGATATACAATATTTTATAAATAATCTTGTCTTTTAACGTCTCAAAAAGTATCAAAAATGGCATATTTTTAAACTTCAGGACACGATATCTCTAATACCAGATGTGATGGAGAAAATCTGAGGTCGGATTCAGTGCGGTTGAATTCTTAGAAAAGTATAACTTGATCTCAAAAAACTTCAACTCCAAGATCACAAACACAAAACCCTTTTGAAAGTTCACTTTTTATACCCACCATCAAAAAAGATGGGGGGTATATTGTTTTTGTCATTCCGTTTGTAACACATCGAAATATTCATCTAAGACCCATAAAAGTATATATATTCTGGATCCTCATTAAATTCTAAGACGATCTAGCCATGTCCGTCCGTCTGTCCGTCTGTCCGTCTGTCTGTCCGTCTGTTGAAAACACGATAGAGTCCAAACGGAAGCAGCTAGCGAGTTGAAATTTTGCACAAATATTTTATATTGATGCAGTTTGTTTAGTAGTGAAAATGGGCAATATCGGTCCACGATTTCGCCTAACTCCATATAAGGTCCCCCTCAGAAAAAGACATTAACGCTCATAACTGACTAAAAGAAGCAGCTATAGCGATGAAATTCGACATAAACATATTTTTTAGGAATCTTAGTATCATTGTAAAATTTTATAAGGATCGGTCCATAATTGACCCTATCCCCCATATAAGGTCCTCCTCAGAAAATGACATTAACGCTCATAACTGACTAAAAAAGCAGCTATAGTGATGAAATACGACATAAACATATTTTATAGGAACCTTTATATCATTGTAAAATTTTATAAGGATCGGTCCATAATTGACCCTATACCCCATATAAGGTCCCCTCAGAAAACGACATTAACGCTCATATCTGAATAAAAAAAGCAGCTATAGCTATGAAATTCGACTTAAACATATTTTTTTGGAACCTTAATATCATTGTAAAATTTTATAAGAATCGGTCCATAATTGACCCTATCCCCCATATAAGGTCCCCCTCAGAAAATGACATTAACGCTCATAACTGACTAAAAAAAGCAGCTATAGCGATGAAATTCGACATAAACACATTTTTTAGGAACCTTTATATCATTGTAAAATTTTATAAGGATCGGTCCATAATTGACCCTATCCCCCATATAAGGTCCCCCTCAGAAAACGACATTAACGCTCATATCTGAATAAAAAAAGCAGCTATAGCTATGAAATTCGACTTGAAGATCAGTTGATGTTCAGTCATTAACTGAGTTATAATCGATCCTACTTTACATTAAAGATTTTTTTAGGAACCTTTATATCATTGTAAAATTTTATAAGGATCGGTCCATAATTGACCCTATCCCCCATATAAGGTCCCCCTCAGAAAACGACATTAACGCTCATATCTGAATAAAAAAGCAGCTATAGCTATGAAATTCGACTTAAACATATTTTTTTGGAACCTTAATATCATTGTAAAATTTTATAAGAATCGGTCCATAATTGACCCTATCCCCCATATAAGGTCCCGCTCAGAAAATCACATTAACGCTCATAACTGACTAAAAAAAGCATCTATAGCGATGAAATTCGACATAAACATATTTTTTAGGAACCTTTATAACATTGTAAAATTTTATAACGATCGGTCTATAATTGACTCTATCCCCCATATAAGGTCCTCCTCAGAAAATTACATTAACGCTCATAACTGATTAAAAAAGCAGCTATAGTGATGAAATTCAACATAAACATATTTTATAGGAATCTTAATATCATTGTAAAATTTTATAAGGATCGGTCCATAATTGATCCTATCCCCCATATAAGGTCCCCCTCAGAAAACGACATTAACGCTCATATCTGAATAAAAAGCAGCTATAGCTATGAAATTCGACATAAACATATTTTTTTGGAACCTTAATATCATTGTAAATTTTTATAAGAATCGGTCCATAATTGACCCTATCCCCCATATAAGGTCCCGCTCAGAAAATGACATTAACGCTCATAACTGACTAAAAAAAAGCATCTATAGCGATGAAATTCGACATAAACATATTTTTTAGGAACCTTTATATCATTGTAAAATTTTATAACGATCGGTCCATGATTGACCCTACCCCCCATATTCAGAAAATGACTTTAACGCTCATAACTGTCCAAAAGAAGCATCTATAGCGATGAAATTCGAGATGAACATATTTTATAGGAACCTAAATCGCTTTCTAAAATTGTATATGGATCGGTTCATAATTGACCCTACCCCCCATATAAGGTCCCCTTCAGGAAAATACTTTAACGCTCCGAATGGTCTAAAATAAGCGCCTATAGAAATTCGACACGAACATATTTTATGGAAACTTTAATATCATTGTAAAATTTTATAAGGATCGGTCCGTAATTGACCCTACCCCCATATAAGGTCCCCTTCAGAAAATGGCTTTAAGGTTCATAATTGTCTAAAATAAGCATCTATAGCGATGAAATTCGACATAAACTTATTCTATAGAAACCTAAATCGCTTTGTAAAATTTTATAACGATCGGTCCATAATTTATCATACCTCCATATACGGTCCCCTTCGGAAAATGGCTTTAACGGTCATTACTAGCCTAAACTAGAATCGTTATAGAAAATTTGACGAGGATCGGTCCATAATTGACCAAACGTCCCCTCAGAAAATAACTTTAACGCTTTTTACTACCTTAAAATTACAAGGACAGCGACAAAATTCGACAAAAATTTCCCTATACATAGATGTAATAAATGAGAAAATTGTTTTGATAATAACAAAAGCATCGATTCTTAAATATCAAAGTTTATTTATAAGGAAGCATTCCTTTTTGGCAATGATTTGATGGTGGGTATACAAGATTCGGCACAGCCGAATATAACACTCTTACTTGTTTCGTATTAAAAAATATCTCTTCAAGTGCTTCTCTACATTAGGCGTATACTTAATATTTGTAATATTAAGAAATCATTAACACGTATACGTACAGGTGTTGTTAATTGAAACAGTGCAATTTCTCAGTGTAAAACATTTCACTTGAATTTAAAAGCTAAAGATGAACTTTTTTTTGATTTTATATATTCAAAATATTTGTTCTTAATGGCAAGGGCTACAACTTTGCCTTAGAGAGAAAATCAAAATACCGATCGGTTTTCAAGATATGGGCCTGAGAAAATTATATTTTTTTTTGCAAAAATTATCACTTTTTGCTCCAAATCCTTGGGAGCCAATAAAAAAGCGCATGGACTTTGGTCAAAACTGGACAGGGGCCTTTCTTTTTTTTGGTCATTTATCACGTTTTCATGACTTACATACAATGTTATCTATGGACTAGACTATTGACTTATTTGTAGACTAGTCAACAAACCAGTATATTAACTAGTCAATTGGCTTGTCAGTGACTAGTACAAGACATTTTTTATTGACTAGTCACTTTACTAGTATATTGACTAATATGTTTGTTTTGTCTATTGTATTGACTAGTGTAAAGAATGGTTTAAAGCCTAGTCTATTGTCTAGTCCATAGACTTACCTATTAGCTAGTCTATTAACTAGTCCATTAAGTAATCTGTGTACAAGTCTATTGACTAATTTACAGCCTAGTCAACCGACTGTTTATTAGTATAGTAACTAATCCATTAGTTATGTAATCTATTAGCTAATCTATGGGCTATTTTATTGAATGGTGTACTTAGCAGTGGCCTATGGAGTAGTTTAGTGAAAGGTTTGACTTACCTAGGCACAATCTAGAAATAATAGATTGATCAGTCTACTGGATTAGTATCATGACAGATCCAGTGAGTAGTATAAGTATTTACTGGTCTTGAACAAGTTTGTTAACTGGGCTATATACTACTCTATTGACAAGTCTATATAAATAGTCAACGACAATAATTTTGGATTAATTTTTCCAAAAATTTCGATTCTGCGGAACTGTGAGACAATAAAAACAAATTCTTATTTAAACTTATTTCGTACTTAACTTTTACTTAATATATGAGTTGATCACTGCTATTAATGTAGTTTTATACCCTACAGTGGGGATGTCTGAAATGTATAACTATGTTTGCCCTACTTCCACCTTAAAGTATACCAAATAGTTTAGAATAAGTTTTGTCGGTCCATCTGTCCATCAAGCAGCAATTTTAAAGATCATTCGATGAAATTTGGTACTTGTGTCTCGTTTGTTTCAAGGATAAACCTATATAAAGTTCCTCTCGAAATTGGTTGGAAATACCTACACAGAGGGAAAAGAAATATACACGCCTGGTACCAAATTAACACCAAACAGTTTGTAATTATTCAATAACATCCGTTGTCAACGTATATACATAAGTACGACAACACTTTGTAATGTTGACAACATTGCAACAATTCGTTGACAAACAATCCGTTGACAACGTTGCGTTGTCAACATTACATAGTGTAATCATACGTATGTATATACTTTGACAACGGATGTTATTGACAAATTATAAACACTTTGATGACAATTTGGTACCAGGCGTGCATATTTCTTTTTCCCTCTGTGTATAAATGTGTTAGATATGTACATGTCAATACTATATGGTCAGAAATATATCTCTAAAGTTTGCAACAGTTTCACATTTGACGTTATTCCTTATATGCTCCATTCAGAAAATAACTTTAATATTAACAACGGTCTATTATTGGCTATAGTGCTCTTATAAGGCGAAAAGTTTATCGTCAATAAGTATAATAAGGTTAATTTCCTCTAATATGGTATAAGGTATCATATGGTCGGGCATAATCGTCAATACTTTCTCTTACTTTTCTTTATTTTTCTGTGCCAACTTACAAGTTGGTATATGTAAGAGTTTTAGTAAGAGAGCAGAACGATGGAACAAAGTGTAGATTTTTAATACATATAGTAGTAAATAAAAAGGATATAAAGGATATAAAGGATATTTTAAATATTAAACTAAAAATTAAGCAAAAGTAACTACACATTACAGCAAAAACATGTTAAGCACTTACTTTTCAATTGCTGCTACATACCGTAGGTATTACTTAGAAGAGGTCTATTAATGACTTACAAATAACTATATATGTAAGTACTTACTTTTTGCACACCTTTTCTATAAGGCCACAGTGGGGCAGAATGGAAATTTTTTGGAAATAAATCTGGCATTTCTAAACGGCTGATCCGATCGGGATAAAATTTGGCGTGAGCGTAGCCAAGGAGTATTCGAGTTTAAGTTTTGAAGATGAACCCTGCAGATGCCCCAGGGACGGCGCTGTGGCGGCTCAAAGTAGGGTACCTACGACATGTAAAATTTTTAAACTCGTGCCATTTTTTTGTTTTTCACCCAAATACAAAGATTTTTATATTTTGTGAAAGCGCTCGACGAGATCTTGAAAAAACATGACATACTACTTATCTCTTATAATATCCGAGTTATAGGCATTTAAAAATTTAGTGATACAAAATTTACCATACCTTGGTCCGCCTTTTTTTGAATACCGGGCGTAATTTTGGACCAAATGGACTCAATTTTTTCTTGTTAGTTAGACAACAAAATTTCCAATAATATACAAAAAATTTCAGATCAATATCGTTTACAGATCCAAAAATATACGTTTTTTAATTTAAAAATTCAAAAAATTTTAGATTTTTGGCGTTTTTTTTGCCAAAAATGTGTCTTAACTCTTTTATTAATAAAATAAAATTTTTATTAAGAACATATAACAATTTTATAGTTTTCTAAAAGGTATCTTTACGCAGAACGCTTTGGCGTAAAAAACTTGTCCTATTTTTTGAAAATGTTGCCACTGCGTCCTTCCGAATATGACCTATTTTTTATCAAAACTTCAACTTTGGGCGACATGTTCTAAAATCCCAAAGCTGGGATCAGAAAACTGAAAGCAGTTTTGGAAACCTCAATATGTTTTCTATTTACTCCAAAAGTATTTTCCCAGCCCTGAAAGAAATGTGGACCCTATGGGCAAAAAAGTAAAAAATCCCATTTTTGGGATTTTCATTCCTATTTTTGGGAATTGCGGGATGCCCTTTGACCTTTTGAATTTTTTTTTTGCATATTCTTATTTGAAATGACAAATTTAACAAGCGTTGAAAATTTCATTGAGTTTTGTTCATAAATAAAGATTTTGTCATATATTACATATTTGTTTAATTTCTAAAACTATGATTTATATCAAAATTTTAATAGGATCGCAGATAGCTACAACAATTTAGTCCATATTTATCCCTTAATATCATTTTTTAGTTAGATATGGAAATTCTCGACCCTTTACAAAAAATTTCAAGCCAATATCTCAATTACATTCAAAAATATGTTCATTTAAACCTGTGTCCTTTAATTTCATCTTTTTCATATTTTAGTATTAAGTATGACAGCACATATTTAAATCTTATATTTACCTATTTTCTATTTGTTTGCTTATCCTTATAATTGAAAGGTCCTATTATGCTTAAATTTTCAAAAATTTATAACTATTTTTTACCTACATTTTTTCGACAGATCATTTCGTTCTGTTTCGTTTATGATCATGTAGGTAAAATATACAGGTAATGATAATTTCGATTCATTCACTAATAAGAAATATCAATGACTGAATTACAGGTTATAGTAATATAGTCCTAAATGTTAATAGGTAGACAATTCGTAATTTTTTACTTTGGAATACCTGTATCGGAAATGACAAGAATTGGTATATAAGTAAACTTCTCAGCTTTTAAGTACCATATTTAATAAATCTACAATGAAGATTACATTAAAGTACGAAGAGTTGTGTTCCGTTTTATGGAGTATATCTTCAAAAGGGCCAGAAAGAATTGAAGACATTTCAAATTATATAAAAACTACATATAGTAGAAAAGTAGATAAAACAGGCATATCAAAAATTGAAAACTTTTTAAAACTTTTTGATGTAAAAAGTAAGTCTGTGGATGGAAATCAAAAGAAATTTCGATTAAAATTTTGTAGTTGGATGGAAACTACTACGGAAATCTCAACTTACAACACATCAATAGGAGCGCCTTGCAAGTCATACGAAGACTTATGTTCAAGGTAAAAAAAAAGAGGGTCACACAAAAACTTTTTTCAATCTCAAATGAGGAAATTGCTGATACATTTAACGAAATGCTGAAAAAGGAAAACCAACATATGGATATCGTACATATTGCAACTATTCTTCCTAATGCATCACCAAAACGACTTAAGCGAATTGTGGAAAGTATACCAACTCCAACATCATAATCAAATTTTACTGAAGAGGAAGCAATAGCGCTTATGTTGGAACTGGCTCTCAGTCGAAATAAGTACCAAATATTAAGGAAAGCTCTGCATGAAAAAGGACACAATATATTACCATAATACAAGGCGATCCAGGAAAAAAAACAAACTATCCTACTAAATCAACAAAAAATAATGAAGAATTGAAAGAACTGAGAGCTGCGGAAAAAGCAGGATCCAAGAAGAATTTAAAGTTCAGATGGGATTAAACATCGACAAACCACTTTCAAGTTGCGGTAGTACAAATGACGGTAATACGTCGAGAAGGTTTTTTCGTGATTTTGAAATTACTTCAAAAATAACTGGAATCGACAAGGAGTTGCTTCGAAGAGTTAAAACTATTTTAATGGCACCGAATAGTAAACATAAAATTAATGAAAATTGATTTGGGGAATACACATCTGAAATTTCTAAATTACTTGTATCTCTGTATCCATGGAGGGAACTAACACCAACAGTACACAAAGTATTGTGTCATGGTCAAATAATAATTGAATCGAATATTCTTCCACTTGGAGAGTTAACAGAAGAAGCCCAGGAAGCGAGGAATCGAGATTTTAAGCATGTTCAACTATTCAGCTCAAGAAAATGCTCCAGGCAATCACAGAATGAAGATATTTTTAATAGTTTACTTCTATCTTCTGATCCTGTTCTTTCAACTATGCGAAAAAGATGGATTTGTTATGAAACTCTATCATCTCAAAACAAGGAAGATTTAAAGGACTTATATTACCTTCTGGATATGTATACCGATATGACAGATTATTTTGTAGAAAATAAGTAGTGTTAGGAATTAACTATATAAGTAGGTTGTAAGAATTAATTGTATTATGTTTAAGATAAACAGTTCAAATAAAAAAAGCTATTATACTAACTGATGATATTGTATTAAATTGTGTTTTATATTTCGGTGGGCGGGAAAGGTAATTTGTGTAGGGTGATTTAGGTGTTGTTGTGCGTGGCTCATAATAAAATTATAATTTTTTTTATTTTATATACAATATTATAATAAAATAATTAACTAAATAATTTTTAAAAATTGTCCAAATATTTTATTCAACACCAAATGTATGTTCTGTCATACTTAATACTAAAATATGAAAAAGATGAAATTAAAGGACACAGGTTTAAATGAACATATTTTTGAATGTAATTGAGATATTGGCTTGAAATTTTTTGTAAAGGGTCGAGAATTTCCATATCTAACTAAAAAATGATATTAAGGGATAAATATGGACTAAATTGTTGTAGCTATCTGCGATCCTATTAAAATTTTGATATAAATCATAGTTTTAGAAATTAAACAAATATGTAATATATGACAAAATCTTTATTTATGAACAAAACTCAATGAAATTTTCAACGCTTGTTAAATTTGTCATTTCAAATAAGAATATGCAAAAAAAAAAGTGAAAAGGTCAAAGGGCATCCCGCAATTCCCAAAAATAGGAATGAAAATCCCAAAAATGGGATTTTTTTACTTTTTTGCCCATAGGGTCCACATTTCTTTCAGGGCTGGGAAAATACTTTTGGAGTAAATAGAAAACATATTGAGGTTTCCAAAACTGCTTTCAGTTTTCTGATCCCAGCTTTGGGATTTTAGAACATGTCGCCCAAAGTTGAAGTTTTGATAAAAAATAGGTCATATTCGGAAGGACGCAGTGGCAACATTTTCAAAAAATAGGACAAGTTTTTTACGCCAAAGCGTTCTGCGTAAAGATACCTTTTAGAAAACTATAAAATTGTTATATGTTCTTAATAAAAATTTTATTTTTAAATTAAATTTTTTTTTGAATTTTTAAATTAAAAAACGTATATTTTTGGATCTGTAAACGATATTGATCTGAAATTTTTGTATATTATTGGAAATTTTGTTGTCTAACTAACAAGAAAAAATTGAGTCCATTTGGTCCAAAATTACGCCCGGTATTCAAAAAAAGGCGGACCAAGGTATGGTAAATTTTGTATCACTAAATTTTTAAATGCCTATAACTCGGATATTATAAGAGATAAGTAGTATGTCATGCTTTTTCAAGATCTCGTCGAGCGCTTTCACAAAATATAAAAATCTTTGTATTTGGGTGAAAAACAAAAAAATGGCACGAGTTTAAAAATTTTACATGTCGTAGGTACCCTACTTTGAGCCGCCACAGCGCCGTCCCTGGGGCATCTGCAGGGTTCATCTTCAAAACTTAAACTCGAATACTCCTTGGCTACGCTCACGCCAAATTTTATCCCGATCGGATCAGCCGTTTAGAAATGCCAGATTTATTTCCAAAAAATTTCCATTCTGCCCCACTGTGAAGGCGTAGATTTAAATTTAGTCCGTTTACTTAAGCCAAACAAATATATTGTATTATTGCTCTTTAAAATTGGCAAATAAAACTATTACAGTTAAATTTACAATATAAATCAGTCAGTTTAAATGTATTAGTCTTATAACCCAGCAAACATTTAAAAATGATAACATAACTTTTATCACATCAAACTTGTGAGAAATTTATTCAAGACAAAATTTTTTTTAAAAAAGTTTTTTTTCCATTTTAAGTTCCTTAAATACTAATGCTTGCTGGGTTATTTAAATTGCTCGCTAGTTTGTAGTATATGTTTTTAGTGAGGAAACATTAAGCCAAATTTATGACTTAACTTCTGCTCTAACAAAAACTGAGTGGCACCTGTGCTGATGACAATTTTTGAGTTTATATGACTGTTTAGTCAAGATATGCTGCTGAATATGACAAATTTTGAAAACTACTTTAAATTTTGTTTACAATTAATGGTAAAACTTTTACAAAGTTTTGATATGAATTAGAAAAAAACAAAAAACTAAAAATTCATAGATCATAGTTGTGGTGTATTAAATGTTAATTTCATTTCCTAAATCAAGGATTAATTTGAATTTAATATAAATTTATTTAGAGTTTAGTAATAATATATAGAATTTTAGAAATTGTGGGGAAAAAAACTTTTATTTCTATACCCTATAGCTCTGTAGTGGGGAGGATATTAAGTGTTTATGCTGTTACTTGCCACACACTGAAATAATGGTCCTACACGCAGGGAAAACAACCGGTAGAAAAGTTTCGAAATTGATACAATCTGTTGTTAAAAGTGAGCCTACCACGTTTGTTAACATTTAGATAACGGATGTGTATAAATGTTCCTGACATGGATGTCGACCAATCTTTTCAATGTTTTCAATAAAAACGATGACAGACTGATTTGCCTACAGTCTTTGGAGATACTATGGTTTACTTTTCTCGCTTTGGGGATAAAT
The DNA here is from genome assembly GCF_015586225.1 of Lucilia sericata. Lineage (NCBI taxonomy): Eukaryota > Metazoa > Arthropoda > Insecta > Diptera > Calliphoridae > Lucilia > Lucilia sericata. Next base: position 56,829 of record NW_023994265.1, read on the forward strand.
ACCACTGTAAAATCTCTCCATACTTTAGGAATATATGCTGTTTTCAGGTTGTTCATAAATATCATAATTAGCCATTGCATGATGGTGGTAATCGATTTCTGGAGTAGTACTGGGAATATGTCATCTGGCCCTGGAGATTTATAGGGCTTGAAGGATGACACCACCCACGAAACTTTCTCCATACTAACAATGAAACTGACTAATTCACTTATGTGGATTTGAAAAGTTGCGATGTGCTCCAAAGTGGAGTCTTCATTTTCATCATCTCTGCAAGCCGGAAAGTGTGTCTCCGTAAGCAGTTCCAGAGTTTCGGTGCTACTTTCAGGAAAGTTACCATCCAGTTTCATTAGGGATCCAGACGTACCGGAGTCTTTGGATAGCAGCTTACGTAGACGTGATGCCTCCGTGGTACTATCCAGCTTCTCACAGACAGGCTTCCAAGATTCCTTCTTAGCTCGTCTGGTTTCCCTCTTGAAAGTATAGAAGCTTTGACGATAATCGTCTCTCTTCGCTTTATTAAATAGTTTCCCACATTCTCTCCTTAGCTGCATCAGTTTAGGATTCCATCATGATTGCCGGAATTTCCTAGGTACCTGCCGCTCCCTACATAGTAGGCTTCCCTTAAAGTCCTGGATAGATAATCTACTGAGTCGTCCAAGTCTTGTGTACCATGTAGTCCATCCATTTCTGGAGATGGTATGGTTTCAATCAGATTACTGAATTTGACCCAGTCGGTTTTCCTGGGTTTTCTAAAGGGGGTTTCCCTAGCCAGCGTAAGCTGTATCGTAAAGATTATTCTGTGATGATCGGAGAATAAGCATTCTAGTGATACTCTCTAATCAAGAACTCTGACTTTGTCAGTTTTTCCTACAAAAGTAATATCAATGACCTGTTCCCTGATCCAATTGAAAAAGTTGGTCTATTACTTCTATTGCAAACACTTGGGTTAGTAATTAGAAGGTATTGAAGTAAGCACCCTGTCATGAATATCCCCCACAGAATATGATGGGCATTAGCATCACATCCTATGACAAGATCATGGCACCTTGTATTACACCATTCTACCACGGCACGTGAGGGCGGATTGTCTTCGTCGTAAGTTAGGTACGCATATGATATATTTAAGGTTGGTAGCCCTTGTCGCTCTAATGCAACTACCGTTAAATCACCAGAACTGTAATTAGATAGAAGGAAAACTTTAATGGGTTGGAGAAAGGAGCACATAGTTTCGTGACCGAACGCCTCGAACTTTACTGACTGCAGGCATCTTGGATTAAGGCCACGTGGATAACTTCCTTCTCCATAAAGCGCAGCAAGTCGTCCGTTGCTGTTTCGGAGTGGTGCAGATTAATCTATACCACCTTCAGGCCGCTTGGATTCATCATTGCGTTTCTCTGCGGGCAAGATCATCCGAAGTTGGTTGAGCCCGTACTTTATGACGTCTTGATAGGAACGAAGGAGTCGGAGGGATTCTGAAACAATTTTGATCTAGAGATTCTTACCTTCTCCCTCGTGCGTCCTCGTTCAATCGCCTGTACCAAGTTCCTTATTCTGACGCTTAATTAGTGGTAGTATGAATTTGTCCTCCAGAATAGGAGGAGGAACCCACACTCTCGCCGTCGTACGAAAAGGTACTTGATCCAATGGGACGATTTCAATCTTTGCGTTAGGCCAGGGTTCGCCAACTCCTTGGATGCAGTTTTTGAGAAAGCCTATGGCTTTCTTATTACCACATCCGATGATTTTGACACCCTTTGACCATTTGGTGCCATCGAACGCAGGATGACTCCTTTATCCTTACTGCGTCCGAGTTCGTCAACTAGTGCCCGCAAGATCTTCTCCTCCAGAAGTAGACATCTGTCCGTAGTCATTTTCCCATCGGGATGACTATGATGGCTACTTGAAGCTCAAGTGCTGATGTTAAGCTAGTTGATGGTTTCAACCGCTTACCCTCAGACACCTGCGTTTCACCTGACTAGGCCTTCTTGCTGGACCTTTGGTAACGGTCGCTGTACCTCGAGAAGAGGAGGATGCAGACAGTCCCTTGGGTGTTGTACCAGCAGACTTTATCATGCCTTATTAGAAATAACTCTGACAACTTATGACGACAAGTTCATTAACCATAAAACTTCCTAAAAGGCCTAAACAAAAAGATGAACCCTTAAATTCTATAAAACGTTTTGAAAAATAACAAAGAACTGTTTCATTAAAACTGAAACGATTTTAAAACTTTCTACTTATTTTCCTAAAAATTTAATCTTATATGTATAATGAACTTAAATCCCCCAGACATACACATGTAGTGCGTCGCTAGGCTTAGTAGTTTCCAATGACCACAAATGTTAGAAAAAAACACCAAAATAGAAAACTTTCTAACTAATACCATTTATAGAATAAATTGAAATTTAAACTAACAAACAATTATTGGTACATTTGCAAGTAGTACATACATATTAGGTTTAAAAGTGCAATGCATGTGTATTTGCTATGTTGCAAGTTATAACACATGTTTGTAATATTAGTTGTTACAATGGGTGGACACTCGCCATGACTATTAACAAATTTTACTAGGGAGCATAAAATTATACTACACTCTACTGAACTGAATATATGTATGTGCTCGTTTTGGTGTCCCTTTCTTTTTTTATGTGGCGGTAGTTTGCTGTTAAGCTCAATTAGTTTTGGTCGTTATTTGAAACTAATTTTGCTAAAATTGCTCCAAAGTCCCACTGAGCCATGTAGAGAGAAAAAATTACATACTATGGTTGCTTTATGGAGGATAATTTCAAATTGAAAAACAATTAAAAAGAAACAACAGTTAAAATGAAATTTAATGACACTACAGAGTGTGGTTTAACAAACAAATTTGTAAATATGACAATGATAAAAAGTACTTGGTGGTATTAAAAACTAATGAAACACTTAAGTGGACTGCAGCTTAGTTCTAGTTAAATTTTATGTCACATTGTGCCCGCAAGATCTTCTCCTCCAGAAGTAGACATCTGTCCGTAGTCATTTTCCCATCGGGATGACTATGATGGCTACTTGAAGCTCAAGTGCTGATGTTAAGCTAGTTGATGGTTTCAACCGCTTACCCTCAGACACCTGCGTTTCACCTGACTAGGCCTTCTTGCTGGACCTTTGGTAACGGTCGCTGTACCTCGAGAAGAGGAGGATGCAGACAGTCCCTTGGGTGTTGTACCAGCAGACTTTATCATGCCTTATTAGAAATAACTCTGACAACTTATGACGACAAGTTCATTAACCATAAAACTTCCTAAAAGGCCTAAACAAAAAGATGAACCCTTAAATTCTATAAAACGTTTTGAAAAATAACAAAGAACTGTTTCATTAAAACTGAAACGATTTTAAAACTTTCTACTTATTTTCCTAAAAATTTAATCTTATATGTATAATGAACTTAAATCCCCCAGACATACACATGTAGTGCGTCGCTAGGCTTAGTAGTTTCCAATGACCACAAATGTTAGAAAAAAACACCAAAATAGAAAACTTTCTAACTAATACCATTTATAGAATAAATTGAAATTTAAACTAACAAACAATTATTGGTACATTTGCAAGTAGTACATACATATTAGGTTTAAAAGTGCAATGCATGTGTATTTGCTATGTTGCAAGTTATAACACATGTTTGTAATATTAGTTGTTACAATGGGTGGACACTCGCCATGACTATTAACAAATTTTACTAGGGAGCATAAAATTATACTACACTCTACTGAACTGAATATATGTATGTGCTCGTTTTGGTGTCCCTTTCTTTTTTTATGTGGCGGTAGTTTGCTGTTAAGCTCAATTAGTTTTGGTCGTTATTTGAAACTAATTTTGCTAAAATTGCTCCAAAGTCCCACTGAGCCATGTAGAGAGAAAAAATTACATACTATGGTTGCTTTATGGAGGATAATTTCAAATTGAAAAACAATTAAAAAGAAACAACAGTTAAAATGAAATTTAATGACACTACAGAGTGTGGTTTAACAAACAAATTTGTAAATATGACAATGATAAAAAGTACTTGGTGGTATTAAAAACTAATGAAACACTTAAGTGGACTGCAGCTTAGTTCTAGTTAAATTTTATGTCACATTGAAATGTCTGAAGTTTAATATTCATGTAGTTGTATTTTAAAGACAAATTTAATTAATAGGTTTTGTATAAAAGCATTGTTATTTTGTCGATAAGTAATCGAAATATTGACAAAATGCTTACTAAAGTGATGAAATAGCTATCTGAACTTCTTTGAACAATTTTTGCTGCGACCTATAGGTGAAAATTTACACTCATTTTGTCCACATTTGACCTTCTCTTAGTCCGGCAGTTCTTGAACGATAGAGCCGAAAATTTTGTGTCTGGCCTACTATCCAATAGTACTTACCTTGGTGGTTCATACAAATCAATTTTTTGAGTTGGGTCACTTGATACGAAATTGCCCAAATTTACGCTGGTCCTTTAATCTATATATTTTCTATATATGAGATTTGTTTGGCTATTTAAACAACAGTCTATGATATCTCCTCGTTCTAATACAACTTGTTCCTTGGAATAAAGTTGAATTTAAAGTTTGTGTCTCTATTAGAAAGTAAAGTTATAAACAAGCTTTATACCTGTCATAAACAAAAACAAAATGCTGATTTTTTTGCCCCCGGAGTCCCGTTAACTTGTGAGACTTAAATTTATGATAAAAGCCTGAATTAGGATAGCTCCTTTTCTCTACAGTTTAGTAAGGCATTCATGTATATGAAATTATGAGGCAATCTACGACGCTGACTATCTTGGTCCATCAATACATATTCTCTAGTAACACTGTGCGCAGCTATTTCATCCAACTGTCCCAGTTTGGTATTGATTTTACCATTAGGATCACATCAATATTTCAGGTTCGCAGAAGTTAGGTAGTTAGTTAGTTAGTTAGTTAGTTAGTTAGTTAGTTAGTTAGTTAGTTAGTTAGTTAGTTAGTTAGTTAGTTAGTTAGGTAGTTAGTTAGTTAGTAGTTAGTTAGTTAGTTAGTTAGTTAGTTAGTTAGTTAGTTAGTTAGTTAGTTAGTTAGTTAGTTAGTTAGTTAGTTAGTTAGTTAGTTAGTTAGTTAGTTAGTTAGTTAGTTAGTTAGTTAGTTAGTTAGTTAGTTAGTTAGTTAGTTAGTTAGTTAGTTAGTTAGTTAGTTAGTTAGTTAGTTAGTTAGTTAGTTAGTTAGTTAGTTAGTTAGTTAGTTAGTTAGTTAGTTAGTTAGTTAGTTAGTTAGTTAGTTAGTTAGTTAGTTAGTTAGTTAGTTAGTTAGTTAGTTAGTTAGTTAGTTAGTTAGTTAGTTAGTTAGTTAGTTAGTTAGTTAGTTAGTTAGTTAGTTAGTTAGTTAGTTAGTTAGTTAGTTAGTTAGTTAGTTAGTAGTTAGTTAGTTAGTTAGTTAGTTAGTTAGTAGTTAGTTAGTTAGTTAGTTAGTTAGTTAGTTAGTTAGTTAGTTAGTTAGTTAGTTAGTTAGTTAGTTAGTTAGTTAGTTAGTTAGTTAGTTAGTTAGTTAGTTAGTTAGTAGTTAGTTAGTTAGTAGTTAGTTAGTTAGTTAGTTAGTTAGTAGTTAGTTAGTTAGTTAGTTAGTTAGTTAGTTAGTTAGTTAGTTAGTTAGTTAGTTAGTTAGTTAGTTAGTTAGTTAGTTAGTTAGTTAGTTAGTTAGTTAGTTAGTTAGTTAGTTAGTTAGTTAGTTAGTTAGTTAGTTAGTTAGTTAGTTAGTTAGTTAGTTAGTTAGTAGTTAGTTAGTTAGTTAGTTAGTTAGTTAGTTAGTTAGTTAGTTAGTTAGTTAGTTAGTTAGTTAGTTAGTTAGTTAGTTAGTTAGTTAGTTAGTTAGTTAGTAGTTAGTTAGTTAGTTAGTTAGTTAGTTAGTTAGTTAGTTAGTTAGTTAGTTAGTTAGTTAGTTAGTTAGTTAGTTAGTTAGTTAGTTAGTTAGTTAGTTAGTTAGTTAGTTAGTTAGTTAGTTAGTTAGTTAGTTAGTTAGTTAGTTAGTTAGTTAGTTAGTTAGTTAGTTAGTTAGTTAGTTAGTTAGTTAGTTAGTTAGTTAGTTAGTTAGTTAGTTAGTTAGTTAGTTAGTTAGTTAGTTAGTTAGTTAGTTAGTTAGTTAGTTAGTTAGTTAGTTAGTTAGTTAGTTAGTTAGTTAGTAGTTAGTTAGTTAGTTAGTTAGTTAGTTAGTTAGTTAGTTAGTTAGTTAGTTAGTTAGTTAGTTAGTAGTTAGTTAGTTAGTTAGTTAGTTAGTTAGTTAGTTAGTTAGTTAGTAGTTAGTTAGTTAGTTAGTTAGTTAGTTAGTTAGTTAGTTAGTTAGTTAGTTAGTTAGTTAGTTAGTTAGTTAGTTAGTTAGTTAGTTAGTTAGTTAGTAGTTAGTTAGTTAGTTAGTTAGTTAGTTAGTTAGTTAGTTAGTTAGTTAGTTAGTTAGTTAGTTAGTTAGTTAGTTAGTTAGTTAGTTAGTTAGTTAGTTAGTTAGTTAGTTAGTTAGTTAGTTAGTTAGTTAGTTAGTTAGTTAGTTAGTTAGTTAGTTAGTTAGTTAGTTAGTTAGTTAGTTAGTTAGTTAGTTAGTTGTAGTTAGTTAGTTAGTTAGTTAGTTAGTTAGTTAGTTAGTAGTAGTTAGTTAGTTAGTTAGTTAGTTAGTTAGTTAGTTAGTTAGTTAGTTAGTTAGTTAGTTAGTTAGTTAGTTAGTTAGTTAGTTAGTTAGTTAGTTAGTTAGTTAGTACATAGTTAGTACATAGTTACTTACTTCCTTACTTACTTGATGAGGTCCGTTGATTTGAAGGTCTTTCCCCTAGAACAGTCAATTTAATATTTTGCTTATTCATCATTCATGATTCATCTGTCTTCCGACATTGAGTAGATCTCACAGTGATGTCAAGTTCGCCCCACATTCTTAAGGGGCACTAGTTTCTCCATCATAGTATTTTTACATCTGTCCCTCATACACTACGATCGTGATATGGACATCAGTCAGTGACAAATTCCCTTTAGACTAATGTCTATGTTACCTTCTCAGGTATCTGAAAGCCGTAGCGTTTATCTTCGCTAATCTTTGTTAGTTTGGTCCGCTATTTATAGGTCATTGTTTTATACAAATTTCTACACATGAGCACCCACGTAGTGCCAATGACTACATACTTTACGTAAACCATTTCTAAGTAACAAGATGTGTTCCAAGTCTCAAGAACTGGCATGTTCTACTCTGCTCACTTTTATAATACTTGGAATTATAGTTAAGGCTGATACATGAATTTCATATGTAGATTTTCCTCGGCGAAATCATTCTTCGAAAATTTATCGACCACTCCTCTTAAAAGAACACAAAGCAAACAAGTTTTTTGTTATTTTATCTTATCCTCTTTTTTCCAATTTGATTTATAATAACCTCTGCTCCTCTAAGTAATAAAATTAAATTAAATTAAAGTTAAAAATTATTTCTAAAAGTTTCCTGCCTTCTTGCCAGTAAAAGATGTTCATTCCGAACACCATACATTACAACACTTAAATGAAAATTGAATAGTTAAAAGAAAAAACTTTTTAAAAAGTTAAATGGATATATGAATATAACCAACACTTTACCGACATATACTCCTACCATAATATTTTCATGGATTTGTAAATGCGTATAATTTTACAACTTAACTACTTCATTACTTTAATTTTATTATCTTTATCATATATATAAACATACACCCCCCAACTCCATTGTACTTTTGCTAAGGATTATAATGGAAAATGATGAGTAATCGCTATTAAAATTGTAAAGAAAACTGTAAACGAAAGAATGGTAGAACAAACGGAAGACAAGTATAGCAAACAAACAAACAAGGAGCAAAAAAAAAATTGGAAATAAAAATTAAACAGAATGGGTTGTAGTAGGCAACCACCAAAGTGCCACAAATTCATTAAAATTAAAACAAATAAAACTTTGAACTATAAACTGTGGTAAAAAGATAAAAAAGCAGCAGCAGGAAAAAAACTCCATGGCAGGCAAACTAGTATAGTCAACAAAATGCATTTTAGTACAAAAACCAACCAAAAAGTTCTTTGTTTTTCTATAGAAACTAAAATGAACGAATAATCGCACGTTTTTTACACTTAATTTCTACTTAAATGAGCCCATCTTGGGAAAGTTCTTGCGAAGTACTACGAGCAGGAGATATAAAATGGATAGTAAAAGTATGTATAAAGAAAATTATTTGTTTGATAATGCACTTGTTTGATATGAACTTCCCCTAATAAACCCACACAAAAAACCACACTTTAGTTTAAACTTAATTTAAGTAAGTGATATTTACACGGTTAATGGAGAAATTATTTTACACAAAGCATTTGTGCATAAAGTAGAATGAATGAATAAAATTATAAATGAGAAATAAACATTTAAATTAATAAGGGAAAAATTTAAGTTGTAGAGGTAATGGGATAAGCTTAAAGGGTTGAATGATGGTATAGGTTGAAATAGATCTATAATTTTTATTAAAAATCACGTTAACTACGCAGCCATTAGTTCCTATCCAAAAGTCATGTTCAGCCGGAATCTATATTTATACCCAAACCAGGGAAACCTAGCTATGCGACCCCTAAGTCCTATGAGACACCGACTTACGACCTTCCTACTTAAAACGGATAGTCGATAGTATGGTTAAAAGCAGTATACCAGACAAAGACCTAAAATGCTTATGTAAAAGGACGATCGGTGGAAACCGCTTTAAACGAAGTTGTCCCCTAAATAGGTGCATCCTTTGATAGCAAACTGTATACACTGTCGGTATGCATTGACATCGAAGGCGCCTTCAATAACGTGCACACTGATACTCTTATCAAATCTCTAGACCAGTTTTATGTTGACCGGGTGCTCCGTAACTGCGAGATGTACGATATAACTATCAGGAAAAAGGTATTTCTCGGTATACCATAGGGTGGCATTTTGTCACCTTTACTCTGGGTTACTACGATTAAGAGCCTCGTAAGGACCCTAACCGAGAAAGGAGACCTGATGATGTCGTAATAGTTTTAAAGAGATTAATCTATAGAGCCTTCACGTTACCATACCCTTTGAATTTGACACAATTTAACATCATATCGTCCTCACTGCATGTGAGTTCGTCAACTGGCGCTCTCAAGATCTTCTACTCCAGAAGCAGCCATCTGTCTGTAGTCATTTCCCCATCAGGTTAACTATGATCTATGAAGGCTACTTGTTGCTCAATTGCTGATGTAAGGCTGATGGGTTTAGCCGCTTATTCTTAGACACCTGCTTTTCAACTGAACTTTAATACTAGACCTAGGTCACGGTTCCTTGAGTAGAGAAGATTGTGGACAGCACCTTTGGTATTGTGGTAGCAGATTTCGGCGTATCGTAGCGATCATCCCTCACTTTGGTCTTGACGTGGCCGTCTTTGATTTGGATGGGCGCACATTAAGATTATCCGAGACGACGATCGCTTTCGGTTCAGTGCTGGCTTTACCTCACAACAGTAGTATTTAGCATGGCCTCATACTTCTGTATGTGGTTCATATGATTACGCTGCAAACGTGGGAGAGAGCGTCTGTAGCCCGACAATATTTTACGTTCTGTTTCTTGTTTTTCGAAAATTGATCGAAAACTAACTTTCAATCAGTGATAGGCAAAGAGCTCTAATGCGGGCTTTCATGCTCTCTTCACAAACATATTCGCTCTTCGCCTTTATGCATCTAATGGACAAGCAATTGACCTTAAACTTGGTCTGTGTACAAAGCAGCATAAGCTGGATTCCTGAACCCAGTATTTCTTACCGGTCGTGTAGTAGGGAGCCGGTATATGCTGGGGGATTGTCAGGTTAGCGTTCAGTGCTTGCCTGTCATTCCGTAGAGAGATCTTTATGATCATGGGAACGGAACTGATGCGAAAATTGGTAAAAGATCGGAAAAGTCTCCATATATTAGAGATTAGTACTGATTTAGTATGCCTTTTTAAGCTTTGCGGAAGTTTTAAGAGGTCCAGGAATGCATTGGGGTGAATCTTTAGATGATGAGAATGTTTGTAGGGACAGAGCATTCTTCATAAGATCAATTGGGTGTTTTCACCTGATATTGGCTCCGCCCCTTCTATTGACTCTAACCAGTTATTGCTTTTTCCTTTGTCGGGGTTAGATTGAGCTTGCTCATGACACCTGTCCTTCCCCAATGGGGCTACTATGGCAAAAGACTAGATAGCTCGAGTACTTAAGCAAATGGTACGTATACTGGACCGGACATCCATATACGTAAATTGATACTAGACTGCAAGAAGCACAAAGAGGCGGTGGTGTTTCGTTGCTTTTTAGCTCACCCGGTGGATGAAAAAGACCAACATGAAATGTGGACCTCAGAGCAGTTGTTCACGTAAAGAAATTCGACATTCGTGTACTTTGGAATATTATAGCGGATAAATTGGCAAAAAAAAATTCACGGAGGGAATATTGACACACTAGTTGATACCTTAATTTCGTTATACAAATCTATCATCCAACATAAACTTTACAGGCCTGCTTAGATCAAGTTGGTCATCCCTGAACACCTGTCAAGAGTGAATCTGTATCTTAGAACACTTTCCTTGTCCCTGCCCTGCTTTGACGAACATTGATGGACTAGCGGTTCTCTATAGTATAAAGTATTAGATAAAGTCGTTTATTCGGGCTTCTGATATGTTCAATTCCATGTTCAATACGGACATATAATGTCCTTAATGGTAATCACAACGGGGACATAATATGTAGCCAAGTGAGTCGGTTACTGACCGGCTGCCTCTTTAATGTAACCTTACTCACATACATACATAGCTAGTGTTGTCTATCACATGGGTGGTATATGCCCCCTTCATGCCTTCATTAATATTAAAGTTTTCTTACAGTTATTAATTTGTTATTTTTGCTCCTCAACCATTTTCAACAAAATTTTGATATAAATAATTTATGGACACAATTTTGGTCACTTTATTATTATAGTTTGTAGTTGCCAAAGTTTAATTTTCATGAAGTTGTTTTAAAAATTGACATGTCCAGTAAATATGTTCATGTAAATATTTTTGCAGTTATAGGGAAAACTTTTAATAAATTAATTTTTTTTTCTTTACAAAATCGAAACAGTATTTTATTATGATAGTACTATACCTCGTCTTAATACTGTTTATATGTATGCGTATGCAAGTGTCATTAAAATGGTGTGGAAAGTATTTTAAAACTAGAGGGCTCAGATGTTAAAATTATAGTTGGTCATATCCTAACATATGATACTCTATGCTAATCGAAACTTAGGAGTTACTATTCACCAAACCATTGACAGGATTATTGAGTTCAATCTACTACTGATTAACCTACCGAGTAGTCTTTCGAATAGTCTATTGGCGGGTATATCAATTTATCTATATAGATTAGACTATACAGTAATCTGCTTACATATCTAATCAATTGTCTATATACTAATCTGTTGAGTAGTTCATTGATTATTGGTTGCTTTAGCTTATGGACTGGTTTCTGTACTATCCTTTGAACTGATCTATTGATTAGTCTACTGACTATCATTTAAACTAGTCAATGTGATTATACCATTTACTATTAAATATTCCAATGACCGGTCTATGTACTAGTCTACTGACTATGCTTTGCACTAGTCAATTGACTAGTCTGTGTATTGGTAAATTGTCTGGTGCAGTGATTAAATAGTGAATAATCATTGGACATGTTTATGGACTAATCTCTTGATCAGACTTTTGAGTGAAACAATAGTCTTTGGACTGTTCTATTGATTAGTCTGCTTATGAACTGGTCCATTGATTGGTCGTTATATGGACTGATCTATTGACTGGCTCATTTATTTTTCATTTTTCCTGGGACTTATAAAGGGTTATACCCTATCCAGTGTAAGCTGGTGAACGGAGATTGAACACTGGAGTGATACTCTTCCAGAAAGAATTCTAACTGAGTCAGTATTCCATACCAAAGTAATATAAATGACTTGCTCTCTGATCCTATTGAAGAAAGTTGGTCTGTTACCCCCATTGCAAACCCTTAATAGATAGAAGGTATTGAAGTAAACACTTACCCATGTCATGAATATCTCACATACTATAGTAGGTATTAGCATCGCATTGTATGACGAGATCATGGCCCCTTGTATTAGACCAGTTAACAAGTGTGCAAAGGGCGGATTGTCTTCGTCGTAAGTTATGCACACAGATAATATGACCCTTGTTGCTCTTAAATCTCTAGAGCTGTAATTAGGCATAAGGAAACACTTAATATCCTTCCTAACCAAAATACAGCTCCTTACTATATCTTCAGGGGTTGGAAAAAAGGAGCACATAGTTTAGTGACCAGACGCCTGCATCTATACTACCAACCAGTCAGGGTTCTTGCGTTAAGGTCACATGGAAAGCTTCATTTTTCTTGAAGTACAGAAATTTTTTCCATGATACTTTGGAGTGACCACACCAGTTGATATTGGCACCCTTTAACCATTTGGTGACATCGAATGAAGTAAAGGAATCATCCTCAATGCATGCGATCTTCTCCTTCAGAAGCAAGCCTCTGTCCGTAGTCATTTCCCCATTAGGTTGACTACAATCTAAGTAGCTCAATTGCTGATGTTAAGCCGGTTTTAGCCGCTTACCCTCAAACACCTGCGTTTCAACTGACCTTTAATACTATGCTGTATTAAAGGTCTCCTTTACTCACGGTTCCTTGATTAAAGGAGATTGTGGACAGCACGTTGGGTATTGTGCTAGCAGACTTCAGCGTATCGCATTGATCATCCCCTCACTTTGGTCTTTAGGTTACCCTCTTTGATGTAGATGTGCGCACATCAAGATTATCCAAGACAGTGATTGCGTTCGGTCCAGTGCTGTCATGACCTCCACAACATTAGTATTTAGCATGACCTCGTACTTCTGTATGTAGTAGATATGATTTCGCTGCAAAAGCGGGTAGAGTGTTTTTAGCCCGCCAAACCTTTTCCGTTCATCATATTCTGTGTCCTGTTTCTTGTGTCCTGGGTCTCCCTTGGCAGTGTCATGGTCTACGAATTTTGTTCGTCTTCTTTCGCTTTAAGCGAATCAGAGGTCACCATGAGCAGGTCGTCAACATATGTTTCTTAAAGGATTAAACCTTTCGGACATGTGAGGTTGTCGTCACTAACGGCAGTTTTTATCTTTACCATAAGAGTGAAAAAGATACTGCTGCTCCTCTGTGATCAGACGTAGATGAGGATGCCGCTCAATACGAGTCAGAAGGATCCAGCATTTTCGTTTTTACTAAAAACATTCGGACTGATAAACCAGATTGTACTCTCCAGCCGTCCTTTACATATTAAACAGACATTTGAAGGTACTGATATGTTGCATTGGCAACCCAAACCACAGTCCTGGGGCGATATTCAGAATATGAGAAAGGATTTGGTAGCTGTCCTAACTAAGGGAATAGACACTACCTAGTTGAGTGCGACCTAAGATGTACATTTACCCCACTGTTGCTCTTAATATAGAGGACATATGCTATGAGTTATGGGGAAGACTCAAGGTGTCTACCCGTAGCAGATACTAGTCCATTAATTAGTCTGTGGAAAAGTCTATTGACTGATCTATCGACTTATCTAATGTTTAGTACATAGACTAAACTGTTAATTAGTCTTCTACTTGTCTATGTATTGTCTGTGCAAAAGTCTATGAAATAATCTATGTAGTAGTTTAAGGACTAGTGAGTTGACTCGTTCTTATGTATGTATGTACGTATATGAACTAGTCCTTTAGGGTGTATAAAAATCCAAAGAATTTGCAGCCAACAAAAAAACTATTGGTTTAACAAAAAAATTGGCGACATCAATGGCTCTTACATACAAACTACAACAACTTTTTTTAAAGAGTATAAAAAAATGCTGACTTTTTTCCAGCAATTTCCAACTAACAGAGTATGAAGAGGGAAGACAAACTCTAACACCCCCGTTTGAACTAATGGAAAAGTGAACTAATTGAAAAAGTATCTTAAATTAAATGAATAATATAAGAAGTTTTAAATAAACGCTATTGCTGAGAACTCCAGCTGTTCAAAGAAAATTATTTATAAAAAAAAAAAAAAAAAAATACAAACAATAGAGTAGTGACATAAAAAAGTTTTTCTCTCATTTTCAATTACTATTTAAAAAAAACAACAACAAAAAAGTGTTTAAAAACTTGTAACGTATATGATCCTTAGAGGATGTCAGAGTGTATATTTTGTACATTTTTAAGCGAATATCTAGAAGTTTGCCAATAAGAAAAACAGAAAAAAAATCTGCAACTCATACATATCTAAGGTAAGTTTTAATTAAAATTATGTCAACAAAATATGTTAGAATTTACTTTTCTTTTGCCTTTCATACTTGCCCACTCTGATTTATGAATTCCAGAGTTTTTTGTTTTGATTCAGATATAAAAACAAGTTCATTAAAAAATATCCAACAGCGAGAAATTTCATTTAGTAAAAAAGTGTTGAATAAATGTTTTAAAAATGCTAATTAAATAAATGAAATGTGAAAGAAATAATAATTAAAAGAAGAAAGCTATTTTAGGAATATAAATTAATGCTCTATTTATACCTTTGATGCCCATGGTGGGGTTTTGGGGCTTAACAATCTCCAATCAATTGCCATCGTCATCCTTAACTCACTTAAATTTAAACTACGCTTCAATAGCCCTTAAACTATTAATCTCATCTCTTTAAATTTTTAAAAATATAAACCTCTCTTACCTCTTTTTTTTTGCTCAAGTATTTATTTTATTTATCTCTCTTTATTTTACAAATTAATTTAAACAAATAAACTGTCAACACTGTTCATTTACTCATTACCCACACATATATATATAAAAAAAATTAAATAAAATATGCACAAAAACTCATGTATATGTATAAGTGCCACTGCTTATTTACAGCATGAAAAAGTGTCCTTTAAGTAAATTCTGTTTAAAGACACAAAAAGGTGCTTATACTATATGAAAATATATGCTGTTACAGTTTTGCATAAAAAAAATACTTAAAAAATTTTGTGTGAAAAAATAATATTATGTTAACGCGTTTCTTGTTTTCTGTTTTTGGTTTGTTGTTTTTTTTTTTTTTTTGAAATTTCCAGCCACTATAATAAAAATAACAAAAACATTAACACTGGGCTCACACACAGCATAAAAAGGTTAAAATACACAATCACCTAAAAAAATTACCAGCAAGAGGCGTAATGTATGCAAACAATAGTTCTCAAATTGTTTTATTAAAAATTTTCAAAATTTTAAGATATAAGAAAATCAAAATTCTCTACTCCTTATGTATACTTATTTTACTATTAGGCAATAAAAATTTCTCACACCCCTCGTGAAAGCATTATTTAAACAGTCAATCTGAACGTATCAGTTATTAGTAAAATAAATTCATTAAAATTATTACTCATACGTACCCGGAAGTATACGAAGCATACATTAATGAGTCATACTGAACGTATTAGTTATTAGGAATAAAATTCATAAAATTATTACTTATACGTATCGTGATAAAGGGGAGGGTAGAATTTTAAAGTCCACATTTGAATTAAAATATTTAACAAGAATAGATTTTCTCTCAACTAAAACCAAAATTTTGTTTCTAAAGTTCACACGATACAGAGTACTTAATAGATTTTTTAATATGTCTTGTCAATAGTCTGGTCTATAGTCTAGTATATAGCATAGTCTATATTCTAGTATATAGTCTAGTCTATAGTCTAGTCTATAGTCTAGTCTATAGTCTAGTCTATAGTCTAGTCTATAGTCTAGTCTATAGTCTAGTCTATAGTCTAGTCTATAGTCTAGTCTATAGTCTAGTCTATAGTCTAGTCTATAGTCTAGTCTATAGTCTAGTCTATAGTCTAGTCTATAGTCTAGTCTATAGTCTAGTCTATAGTCTAGTCTATAGTCTAGTCTATAGTCTAGTCTATAGTCTAGTCTAGTCTAGTCTAGTCTATAGTCTAGTCTATAGTCTAGTCTATAGTCTAGTCTATAGTCTAGTCTATAGTCTAGTCTATAGTCTAGTCTATAGTCTAGTCTATAGTCTAGTCTATAGTCTAGTCTATAGTCTAGTCTATAGTCTAGTCTATAGTCTAGTCTATAGTCTAGTCTATAGTCTAGTCTATAGTCTAGTCTATAGTCAAGTCTATAGTCTAGTCTATAGTCTAGTCTATAGTCTAGTCTATAGTCTAGTCTATAGTCTGGTCTATAGTCTAGTCTATAGTCTAGTCTATAGTCTAGTCTATAGTCTAGTCTATAGTCTAGTCTATAGTCTAGTCTATAGTCTAGTCTATAGTCTAGTCTATAGTCTAGTCTATAGTCTAGTCTATAGTCTAGTCTATAGTCTAGTCTATAGTCTAGTCTATAGTCTAGTCTATAGTCTAGTCTATAGTCTAGTCTATAGTCTAGTCTATAGTCTAGTCTATAGTCTAGTCTATAGTCTAGTCTATAGTCTAGTCTATAGTCTAGTCTATAGTCTAGTCTATAGTCTAGTCTATAGTCTAGTCTATAGTCTAGTCTATAGTCTAGTCTATAGTCTAGTCTATAGTCTAGTCTATAGTCTAGTCTATAGTCTAGTCTATAGTCTAGTCTATAGTCTAGTCTATAGTCTAGTCTATAGTCTAGTCTATAGTCTAGTCTATAGTCTAGTCTATAGTCTAGTCTATAGTCTAGTCTATAGTCTAGTCTATAGTCTAGTCTATAGTCTAGTCTAGTCTAGTCTATAGTCTAATCTATAGTCTAGTCTATAGTCTAGTCTATAATCTAGCCTATAGTCTAGTCTATAGTCTAGTCTATAGTCTAGTCTATAGTCTAGTCTATAGTCTAGTCTAGTCTATAGTCTAGTCTATAGTCTAGTCTATAGTCTAGTCTATAGTCTAGTCTATAGTCTAGTCTATAGTCTAGTCTATAGTCTAGTCTATAGTCTAGTCTATAGTCTAGTCTATAGTCTAGTCTATAGTCTAGCCTATAGTCTAGTCTATAGTCTAGTCTATCGTCTAGTCTATAGTCTAGTCTATAGTCTAGTCTATAGTCTAGCCTATAGTCTAGTCTATAGTCTAGTCTATAGTCTAGTCTATAGTCTAGTCTATAGTCTAGTCTATAGTCTAGTCTATAGTCTAGTCTATAGTCTAGTCTATAGTCTAGTCTATATTCTAGTCTATAGTCTAGTCTATAGTCTAGTCTATAGTCTAGTCTATAGTCTAGTCTATAGTCTAGTCTATAGTCTAGTCTATAGTCTAGTCTATAGTCTAGTCTATAGTCTAGTCTATAGTCTAGTCTATAGTCTAGTCTATAGTCTAGTCTATAGTCTAGTCTATAGTCTAGTCTATAGTCTAGTCTATAGTCTAGTCTATAGTCTAGTCTATAGTCTAGTCTATAGTCTAGTCTATAGTCTAGTCTATAGTCTAGTCTATAGTCTAGTCTATAGTCTAGTCTATAGTCTAGTCTATAGTCTAGTCTATAGTCTAGTCTATAGTCTAGTCTATAGTCTAGTCTATAGTCTAGTCTATAGTCTAGTCTATAGTCTAGTCTATAGTCTAGTCTATAGTCTAGTCTATAGTCTAGTCTATAGTCTAGTCTATAGTCTATTCTATTCTAGTCTATAGTCTAGTCTATAGTCTAGTCTATAGTCTAGTCTATAGTCTAGTCTATAGTCTAGTCTATAGTCTAGTCTATAGTCTAGTCTATAGTCTAGTCTATAGTCTAGTCTATAGTCTAGTCTATAGTCTAGTCTATAGTCTAGTCTATAGTCTAGTCTATAGTCTAGTCTATAGTCTAGTCTATAGTCTAGTCTATAGTCTAGTCTATAGTCTAGTCTATAGTCTAGTCTATAGTCTAGTCTATAGTCTAGTCTATAGTCTAGCCTATAGTCTAGTCTATAGTCTAGTCTATAGTCTAGTCTATAGTCTAGTCTATAGTCTAGTCTATAGTCTAGTCTATAGTCTAGTCTATAGTCTAGTCTATAGTCTAGTCTGTAGTCTAATCTATAGTCTAGTCTATAGTCTAGTCTATAGTCTAGTCTATAGTCTAGTCTATAGTCTAGTCTATAGTCTAGTCTATAGTCTAGTATAGTCTAGTCTATAGTCTAGTCTATAGTCTATAGTCTAGTCTATAGTCTAGTCTATAGTCTAGTCTATAGTCTAGTCTATAGTCTAGTCTATAGTCTAGTCTATAGTCTAGTCTATAGTCTAGTCTATAGTCTAGTCTATAGTCTAGTCTATAGTCTAGTCTATAGTCTATTCTATATTCTAGTCTATAGTCTAGTCTATAGTCTAATCTATAGTCTAGTCTATAGTCTAGTCTATAGTCTAGTCTATAGTCTAGTCTATAGTCTAGTCTATAGTCTAGTCTATAGTCTAGTCTATAGTCTAGTCTATAGTCTGGTCTATAGTCTAGTCTATAGTCTAGTCTATAGTCTAGTCTATAGTCTAGTCTATAGTCTAGTCTATAGTCTAGTCTATAGTCTAGTCTATAGTCTAGTCTATAGTCTAGTCTATAGTCTAGTCTATAGTCTAGTCTATAGTCTAGTCTAGTCTAGTCTATAGTCTAGTCTATAGTCTAGTCTATAGTCTAGTCTATAGTCTAGTCTATAGTCTAGTCTATAGTCTAGTCTATAGTCTAGTCTATAGTCTAGTCTATAGTCTAGTCTATAGTCTAGTCTATAGTCTAGTCTATAGGTCTATAGCCTAGTCTATAGTCTAGCTAACATGCATATCCTTTACACATCATCAAACCCTTTAAGACTCTCTGCCCCACATTATACATTACGCCGCCAGTAGCGAGTGGCATATGCTTTATAAAAATTCCCTTCTTTTTGCATATAATAGCCGAGACGACATGATGCATATGCATGTAAATTCTCATACTCGTTTGTATGTATAAAAGTATGATTCATTTTATGATTTCTAGCTACAAGAGTCTGTGGCATGGACTTTAACTATTTTTTGTCGCTCTGTGTGGTTACTTTTTGTCGTTAATGCCACCATATGTTCTTATTTTCCTTCGCCAGTGACATGTTGTGAGTTCAGGCCAGAAAAAGGAATAATAATTATGCAAGTAATATGTAAAATAAAATGGAGTAAAAAAACATCGCACATTTTTATTTCAACAATTTGTCAAGCGGTTTTGAATTTACATATGAAAGAAATTTTAAATTAGTAGCAAATTAAATACAAATTTACGACACTGGTGGGTGGAAAAAAGGAACTACACAATAGAGTGTGTGGTTATATGGTTCTCTTTTATGAAAGACAAATGGACGGACATGAGAAGATCGTGGTAAACGCTGCTGAATATATGTATGTATATACATTGGTGGTGTTTCAAACAGAAGGACAAAATCAATACACTCACATGCGACTTTATACCGACTTGTTTATTTTACACTATTCTCCTATTATTATCCAATTACCAGTCCCACTTTTAATCCGAAGTAAGTTTCTTCTCTTACACGTGTCTGTAGAAGAAACACTAAAACAAATGTATTAAATAAACAAATACTAAAAACAACAATTTGTTAAACAATGAAAATAAAAGACAAATAAGAGCAACACAACAACAAAAAAAGGAAGCAATAACAATTTACCAAACTTGTCAATAATATTTTAAGTAAATCATACTTGAACAAATACTTTTACTACAAAATAAAACTTTCTCAAATACTTTTTATACCCTACACCACTTTAGTGAGGAGGGTATATTGGATTTGTGCTGATGTTTGTAACATACAAAAATATTCGCCCTAGACCCACCTTAAAGTATACCAATCGGCTTAGAATCGTTTTCTGAGTCGATTAAGCTATGTCCGTCCGTCCGTCCGTCCGTCTGGCTGGCTGTCCATGTAAACCTTGTGCGCAAGGTACAGGTCGCAATTTTTAAGATAATTGTATGAAATTTGGCCCGCAAGTTTTATTTGACCCAAGGACGAAAATGGTTAAAATCGGTCCATTATTTCACCTAGCCCCCATAGAACAGAACCCCCCGAAAAGGGCTTCTGAGCTCATAATTATGTTAAATATACAGATATATCGCTAAAATACGGCACAACTAAGTTTTATGATGTCTTGATGACCCTACCAAATTTCATAAAGATCGGGCCCCATTTGACCCTAGCTCCCATACAAAGTCCCCTTCAGAAAATTTCTTGAATGTCCCAAATTAACTTATAAACACAAATATCGCGATGAAATTCAGCACAATAAAATATTATATAAATATATTCACAAAATTTTATCGGGCTTGGTCCATATTTGCCCCTAGCCCCCATATAAAGCCTCTTTCAGAAAATTAGTTTTTCATTCATAAATTGCTAAAATGTATCGGAACAAGGGAATATTGAAGATAAATGCTTTATTATGAAAAATAAATCACATTTAATATTCATAACTGGTGTAGGGTATGATATGGTCGGCCAAGTCCGACTATACTTTCTTACTTGTTTTTTTTTTTTTTTTTTTTTTTTTTGCAAAAATAAATTGCTTGTTTCTTTAGAAAGTATACAAAGGGGGATTTAAAAGTATATCAACAACAAGAAAAATAGTAAATGGTATGACAGCACTAATACAACTGAGTAATTTTTTTGGAAAAGGGTGCCATAAAATACCAACATGAATGACAAGAGTGATTTGAACTTTTTTCAACGTATTATACAAGTTTGATTATATTTTTTTGTTATTTTAAAGACAACATTGAAATGAAAATAAATACGATTTATTTTAAATTGATTTAAAGTTTTCAATTAGGATTTCAATTGAAGTGTGTATTAAGAAAACAGTAAATTAATTTAAAACATTACAATATAATACCCTATTCAACGATATATAACAGGAAATACACACTTGAGCTGATCAAACGTAGAAAATTTTCAAGATCACATAGACTGAAAACTGCTTCATAATTGGCCTGCAAATACATGCCATTAACAACAGTTATTACATTTTAAATAAATTTATATTTCTAAGTCTTTTTCAACGATCAAAATAGCTCTTGAATAAATTTACACAAATTACCAATAATTGTTACAATTCTTTTAAATTATTCATCCAAATAATGCTTGACTCAATTCTCTTCCCTTACAGCTCCTAGTAACATCAGAAAGTTTTAGTCCAATTTGTTAACATGTATTGTTACATGAAAGACATACTGACAAACTGCTTTAAAAAACAATTCATTTATATACAAAAATACACACCAGTCAAAACGACGGATATCCATACAAAAGGTACATATACATAGATCAGACCATTTATTGTACCTACAGACCTTCATCATAAAACAAAGTTTTAACTTGTCATAATAGAATTGTCTTTTGACAGAAAGCTTTTAACAGTTTTATTATAGACAGTAAAACGAATTGAAAATATAGCTGTAGGTCTTGTTAAATTCAATAACGAAACAACAAAAAAAAAACACACAAATTGTTTAAATTAAACTAAAAATGATTGCAATGATGGAGAAAAATAGGTTTATGTATGTATGTGTTTTCAAAAAAGCAATTATAATATGATGGTAAATTTGATATCATTACATAAATGGTGTGAAATATAACACATCTATATATGTTTTGGAATTTGGTCATGAGGGGTTTAGGGAGTTCACAGTATCCCTGTTGCTATGATTATAGTAACAAAATTGTATTCAAAGGTGAGATATATACATATTAGGTATATTATTATTCCGTTTGTAACTCCCTTTTTGGCCTTTTTTTGATAGTGGTTAGATTCTAGTCTGTTTATCCGGAGGCTGTGGTTTCGATTCCCACGTGAGAAAATGTTAGGGGGCGCACAACAAGCCCGATGGAGTGGACTTCTTCGAATTTGATGTAAGACATACACACACGACTTCTGAAGTAACTAAGTAACTAACTAACTAACTAACTAACTAACTAACTAACTAACTAACTAACTAACTAACTAACTAACTAACTAACTAACTACTAACTACTAACTAACTAACTAACTAACTAACTAACTAACTACTAACTAACTAACTAACTAACTAACTAACTAACTAACTAACTAACTAACTAACTAACTAACTAACTAACTAACTAACTAACTACTAACTAACTAACTAACTAACTACTAACTAACTAACTAACTAACTAACTAACTAACTAACTAACTAACTAACTAACTAACTAACTAACTAACTAACTAACTAACTAACTAACTAACTAACTAACTAACTACTAACTAACTAACTAACTAACTAACTAACTAACTACTAACTAACTAACTAACTAACTAACTAACTAACTAACTAACTAACTAACTAACTAACTAACTACTAACTAACTAACTAACTAACTAACTAACTAACTAACTAACTAACTAACTAACTAACTAACTAACTAACTAACTAACTAACTAACTAACTAACTAACTAACTAACTAACTAACTAACTAACTAACTAACTACTAACTAACTAACTAACTAACTAACTACTAACTAACTAACTAACTAACTAACTAACTAACTAACTAACTAACTAACTAACTAACTACTAACTAACTAACTAACTAACTAACTACTAACTAACTAACTAACTAACTAACTAACTAACTAACTAACTAACTACTAACTACCTAACTAACTAACTACTAACTACTAACTAACTAACTAACTAACTACTAACTAACTAACTAACTAACTAACTAACTAACTAACTAACTAACTAACTAACTAACTAACTAACTAACTAACTAACTAACTAACTAATAACTAACTAGCTAACTAACTAACTAACTAACTACTAACTAACTAACTAACTAACTAACTAACTAACTAACTAACTAACTAACTAACTAACTAACTAACTAACTAACTAACTAACTAACTAACTAACTAACTAACTAACTAACTAACTAACTAACTAACTAACTAACTAACTAACTAACTAACTAACTAACTACTAACTAACTAACTAACTAACTAACTAACTAACTAACTAACTAACTAACTAACTAACTAACTAACTAACTAACTAACTAACTAACTAAACTAACTAACTAACTAACTAACTAACTAACTAACTAACTAACTAACTAACTAACTAACTACTAACTAACTAACTAACTACTAACTAACTAACTAACTAACTAACTAACTACTAACTAACTAACTAACTACTAACTAACTAACTAACTAACTAACTAACTAACTAACTAACTAACTAACTAACTAACTAACTAACTAACTAACTACTAACTAACTAACTAACTAACTAACTAACTTACTAATAACTACCTCAGGGGACCTTTTTAGGGGTTATGAGTTTTTAATTAATGAGCTTTAAAGTAATTTTCTGAGAGAAACCTTATATAGGGGTTAGGTTCAGTTATATTCCGATCTCCATAACATTCGGCAGACAGATTTTAGTTCCCATAAAACTTGCTTTTTGTCACATTTCACTGCTTTGCTATAATTTTGAAGCAAGCTACGAGCGTTATAGTCGTTTTCAGAGAGGGACCTTATATGATTGGTAGGGTCAATTATGGACCGATCCTCTTAAAATTTGTTAGAGAAATTATGGGTCATATAAAACTTGTTTATGTGGAATTTCAATGACATACTGTTGTATTTAAACCAGTTATGACTGTTTACAATGTGTTTCGGAGGGCCACTTGTATGGGGGCTATTCGAAGACAGACAGATATGGCCCATTTTCAACAAAAATTAGTGCCTATCAATGAAGAATAATGCAAAATTTCAGCTCTCTATCTTCTCTCATCTAGGCCCTACGCTACAGCAGATTAGATCGACTTTAAATTTCATAAGGTCCCAGAATATATATACTTTTATGGGTCTATGATCAATATTTCGATATGTTACAAACGGAAGGACAATATACCCCCAATCTTTTTTGATGGTGGGTATAAAAAGTACATATACATGCTTATAAAAAAAATATATTAAAATACTTCTACTGATCAAACAATGCGAAATAAAATATTTTTTGAAAAATGTACTTTTTAGAACTTTGAAGGCCTTTAAAAAAGACACAGGATTACGATGTGAAAAACTCCATTGAATTTATGGTTTCACCCGTATGTATATCATCCGGTTCGTGTTTAACGACTTTTTCTCTCTTTGTCGGATGATGTAATTTTACACTTGACTATGATCCTCTATGATATTCTATTTATAATTAATACGTTTAATGTTTATGTATAACCTTCCAATATGACCAGTTTATATTGGCGCTATAAACTCTATTTGTCTTTGGTTAATTCGCCTAGAGAAGTCAGTAGCTTGGCTGCAAAAGCCGTCTCATATTAAATGCATTTCGAGAATGCCATGCGACTTACATGCTTACATATCCAAAGGATTCGACCAGATTATTGAATCGTTAGTTTGAATTAATCTCATATCACGAGCCCTTTGGGGTATTACTCTATTCCTGCACTATGGCGCCTATCCTTGTTGCACTTCTTTAGCAAATTACAAGCATGCACAAATTATCATTGACAGATATATTGAGACTGAATCCGTCTCCATCTGTAAAAGCACCGAGCAATAAAAATTTGGCCTAGTTTAAGAACTGTAAATTTTAGCATTTTAATTCCTTACATGGTAATGAAACTTTTTGCTGGGATAAATAAAATTTATGGGAACGAAATACTGAAACTTAATAAAATATTAATAAAGGTGATGTAGATCTGTTTATTATCTCTTTATATGAAGTAATACACATATATCGTATTGTTAAATTGTCATCATTAAAAATAAGTATTTATTACAAGTAATTTGTTTATCTCTGTTTGTAACCTTTTTTGTTTACTGGTATTTTTTGTAAAATATAATAACTTATCTCATATGCACAAATACGGTGGGTTTTTTATCTGGTCAAAAGAACAAAATGATTTCAAATATTTGTTAATCTACTGTAGACGTGAATGTGCAGGTAATGCTTCAAAACATAAGAAATCAACATCAAAATGATATATTTTTTTAGCCGTAGGTTTAATAAACACGAGCTGAAGACATGCAATTTATAAGCAAATGGTAAAAAGGGTTGCCAAAATGAAACGAAGTAGTAATTAAAGTAGTAGAACTTGTTTTGCAATACAACATCTTAATGATTTGCTTATCATCATCAACATTAATCATGTTGCAAAATTTTTGCGTAAAATATTGAAGGAAAACCACGCGCAGCCAACCCTTCCACTTTCACTTTTCACGCATGAAGATAGCGGTGTTTCTGTGCAAAAGAGTACCTTAGGTACTTGAGGTCCATGGGCTACCAGATTTCAGCACTTAGACTAGATAAGACTAGACCTTAGACTAGACCATAGACTAGGCTATAGACTAGACTATAGACTAGAATATTGACTAGAAAATAGACTAGAAAATAGACTAGACTATAGACTAGACTATAAGTAGACTAGACTATAAGTAGACTAGACTATAAATAGACTAGACTATAGACTAGACTATAGACTAGACTATAGACTAGACTATAGACTAGACTATAGATTAGACTATAGACTAGACCATAGTCTAGACTATAGACTAGACTATAGACTAGACTATAGACTAGACCATAGAATAGACTATAGACTAGACTATAGACTAGACTATAGACTAGACTATAGACTAGACTATAAACTAGACTATAGACTAGACTATAGTCTAGACTATAGACTAGACTATAGTCTAGACTATAGACTAGACTATAGACTAGACTATAGACTAGACTATAGACTAGACTATAGACTAGTCTATAAGTAGACTATAGACTAAACTATTGACAAGACTATAGACTAGACTAGACTATAGACTAGACTATAGACTAGACTATAGACTAGACTATAGACTAGACTATAGACTAAACTATAGACTAAAGACTACTATAGACTAGACTATAGACTAGACTATAGACTAGACTATAGACTAGACTATAGACTAGACTATAGACTAGACTATAGACTAGACTATAGACTAGACTATAGACTAGACTATAGACTAGACTATAGACTAGACTATAGACTAGACTATAGACTAGACTATAGACTAGACTATAGACTAGACTATAGACTAGACTATAGACTAGACTATAGACTAGACTATAGACTAGACTATACTATAGACTAGACTATAGACTAGACTATAGACTAGACTATAGACCAGACTATAGACTAGACTATAGACTATAGACTAGACTATAGACTATAGACTAGACTATAGACTAGACTATAGACTAGACTATTGACTAGACTATAGACTAGACTATTGACTAGACTATAGACTAGACTATAGACTAGACTATAGACTAGAATATAGACTATAGACTACACTAAAGACTAGACTATAGACTAAACTATAGACTAGACTAAAGACTATACTATAGACTAGACTAAAGACTATACTATAGACTAGACTATAGACTAGGCTAGAGACTAGACTATAGACTAGACTATAGACTAGACTATAGACTAGACTATAGACTAGACTATAGACTTGACTATAGACTAGACTATAGACTAGACTATAGACTAGACTAATGAATATACTATAGACTAGACTATAGACTAGACTATGGATTAGACTATAGACTAGACTATACTCTAGACTGTAGACTAGACTATGTAGTTTGCAGGAATTTAAGTCCGATTATTTTCCCATACATGTACATGCACTTATATACATTAAGTTATTACCAAAAGGATTAATAGGACTCAATTAAATATTAAAAGAAACAACAATAAAAAACGCAGCAGCAACCAAAAAAGTATTTATATTAAAATTACAACGGAGAAAAAAACACACTCAGGAAGAAGTGAAAAAAATGAAAGAAATCATAACAAAATGAAAATGAAATTTCAAATTCGTCAAGAGTTCCATACTTTTCACTTCTTGCTTACATTACATGAAATAACTGGACACAGATCAGACCCGATTATATCCAGATACACACGAACAAACACTAACACTGACCGGCTGACTGCAATGTTAAAGAAAACTCACTAAAAAATATTGGAAGCAAGTAGTTATGTTCTTACTTAAGTCCAGCATGTCCGAACATATGATGCCCTAAATAGCTAAGAGTGTGGTTAAAGTAAATTTTGAATTGGGCATAGACGAATGTTATAAGAGATTTTTGCGTGTGGACTCCCTATGAGAGCTTCAGTCAAATATTTGCCAAACTCCTTAGTAAGTGATTCTGAGCCGATATATTTTACTAGGTGACAAAAGCACTACATATTTTATTTAGTGATGTAGAGTATAAAAAAGAAGCCTGTTCTTGATAATGCCCAGTCTTTACAACTTCAATTCATTTTACTTTCAAACAATGCACATACATATTTGTAGCTTTAAACTCCAAAGGAAGTATGTGTATTATAAATACAACGTTAATAACAAAAGTAGGAGCTACAACTCCATATATACCCACTAGTACATTCACACATACATATATTACTTGCTACATGCAAAAAAAAATAAAATCAAACTTGCTTTGGCGCCGTCAACATGGTTTATCCCTCATGAAAAGCACCAAAATGCTGCCTGCTGTGTCTTGAAATGTAAAGTAGGATTTACTGCACTGACAGGACAGTCTTAAAGTTGTTTAAAGCTTAATTTAAATGAAATCTACATTTGTAGGTACAAACATTTGGCAGAGTCAGTCATCATATTTTTTTGTTTTATATCATATTGTGTGGTCCAACAAATAAAAGTTTGATGTCTTCTGCAAATGTAGCAAAATGTAAGTGTGTATATTGTTAAGAGTGTGTCTCGACTTGTTTTGTTTTTCTGTTAAACCTGGTCAGTTTTAATTTATAATTTAAATATTTGGAATTGTGATGATATACATATATCTCAAGGCCAAAGGTTATCTGACTGAATGTAAATGATTTTGTATGTATGTATATAGAAAGTGAAGTTTTTTCACATACAAAATAACACAGACCGACAAGTTTTTAACCCAGATACCATTGTCTACTTTTCTAAAGAATAGGACTGAGTTGAATAATAATCTGGTCTTAGCATTTATCCAACACATCTGAGATTAACCATTCTGTCAGCTTTAAAACAAAAGCTTAACAGCTGACATATATTCTTTCTTCTTCGAGATATCATAAGCAAAATTCCCTCCGCCCAAATACCAATTAGTTGCCTTTTTTATACCCGCCATCAAAAAAGGAGTGGGTATATTGTTTTTTAATTCAATATTCGTCTAAGACCCATAAAAATATATATATTC
The DNA here is from genome assembly GCF_015586225.1 of Lucilia sericata. Classification (NCBI taxonomy): domain Eukaryota; kingdom Metazoa; phylum Arthropoda; class Insecta; order Diptera; family Calliphoridae; genus Lucilia; species Lucilia sericata. Next base: position 85,064 of record NW_023994265.1, read on the forward strand.
TGGGTCCTTATTAGATTCTAAGACGATCTAGCCATGTCCGTCCGTCTGTCTGTCTGTCTGTTAAAACCACGATGGAGTACAAATGGAAGTAGCTAGCAAGTTTATATTTTCTGTGCTGATGCAGCTTGTTTGGTGTTGAAAATGAGCACTATGGTCCACGATTTCCCTAGATCCCATATAAGGCCCCTTTAGAAATTCAGCACACACATGTTTTTTGGGAACTTAAATCCCGTTGTAAAATTTTATAAGGATAAGCCCATAATTGACCCTATACCCCATATAATGTCCCCTTCAGAAAATTACTTTAACGCTCATCACTAGCCTAAAACTGCGAGTAATGAGCAAATGAAACATTACATTACTGGCTCAAAAATGCGACACAATCCATATTTGTATGAAGAAAAATCGTTAAATAATGTAAATTTCTCTTTTTCCCCAGTACATCCGCGCCTGGTGTAACTAAACGTTAGGAAATCCAATGTATTTATTCCAGATCATGAAAGAACTTGATATCTAGAGCAAGTCTGACACCTTGATATCTAGAGCAGGTCTGACACCTTACCTTCTTCTTCATTTAAAAAACTTATGCAGCCACTATTTCATGTCTAGCTTACATGATATCTTTATAATATTGCTATAACCAGTGCAGTATTAGTTTCGAAACAGTTTAGTCCAAGGCGATCTGTTAAATTTGCCTTGAACTTCATTCTTATTTCTGCTGGAAAACAATTCAGCCAAATGGAAATCTAATAAAAGATAAGCTCATTGCTGACTCTTTGCTGCATTAGTATATATTCGGTCGGTCTGACTGTCTGAGTCTAATATCCGATTTAAGAGAAACACTCTTGGAATAGATGTCTCATGGATTCAGTAATGTCAAGATATGCCAGTCTTTGTACCTTGAGTAAAATTGATAAATGTGTGTCCACTTGACAAATAAAGATTTTACAAAAGCTAATGGTCCAAATTAAAAAAAAAGAGGATCATATTGATTGCTTTGTGAAAATGGGTCAGCTTATTGGTACACCTAATTAATCTTGATCTAATCTTAATAACTTTGTTAGAGTAGACAAGTACCACTGTAATTGTGTTCCGAATAAGCTTTTAAAAGATTTAACAAGAGTTGTGATAGTATTGGGTTGTATGTTATTGACCACATAATCCTCTCTATACTAAAGGTAGTGTCTATTGATTTAAAAGAAAATTTCGATCCCGTTTGCACAACATATCAGCCTCAACATTCTTTATTTTCGGTGAGTACGGCTGTAAATAATGGACCGATTTTAACCATATTCATGAGAAGAGTATGTGCCAAATTTCATCAAATTAACTTGAAAATTGCGACCTGTAGAGTGCGCATAAGGTTTACATGGACACACAGACGGACGAACGAACGGACGGACATACAGACAGACAGACGGACAGACAGAGGGATATTGCTAAATCAACTCAGAAAGTGATTCTGATTCCGATTGGTATACTTTAAGGTGGGTGTAGGCCCAATATTTTTGGGTGTTACAAACATCAGCACCACTATAGTGGTGTAAACACAACAACAAATAGGTATAAACGCCTATTCAGGCTCAAAAACATTAAAGAGGTGACAATAGCGATGTTTTTGTTGTTTATTACCTAGTTTAGACTAAGAAGGGTACTTCTTATTCTATACAGCCTAATAAAAATTTTAATATTTAACAAATTTTATTTTAAATAATTTATTTTACGAGCACTGTTTATTTGTATGACAAAATTTTTAAATAAAATGTAATAAATTAATTCAGTGTAATTATGTGAAATCGATATGGAAAATTTCAATTTAAATACAGAAAATTTTATATAATTAAAAAATTTGGTTACAGTAGATGACAGTTATTAAGTATAAAAAACCATTATTTATTTATAATTTCAATTTGTAAATATTTTAACGCTTTTATAATAGTTTACTAAATTATTTAACAAACCGGTAAAATAATTGGAAATTGTTATTTATAATTTTCTAAATATTATTGATAATTTTGTTTTAGAAATTGATGAGAATTCTGAATTCAATGATCAGACTAATCTCTCGAAATGATCTCGAAAGCATGTCTGACAGAATTATGAATCTGGGGGTCTGGGGTCTGGGGTCTTTAGAAAAATTTATTTTAACAGACAAATGGACAGACGGACAGACGGACAGACGGACAGACAGACAGACAGACAGACAGACAGACAAACAAACAAGCAAACAGACAGACGGACATATAGACAGACGGACATATGATATAATTTAAGAGTAAGTAGAACAAATATTTTGTACAAACGAATAGTACACTCTCCACTATAGTGTTGTAGGGTATAAAAACTGGCTTTTTGTAATAGGATTTATATGAGACCCAGGGCACTTTGTATGGGAGCTACGCTCAAATGGGGCCCGATCATTACATCACCGATCAAGCAGTGTGATTAATGCTTATATAAACCTCAGTAGTGCCAATTTTCGGAATTATAGTAGAATATTTGATGTAGTTATGAGTTAAAAGGACTAAATATTAACCTACGGTTGTATTGTGACTAAGATAGGTAGAGGGTATTTATGATTCGGCATAGCCGAATATAGAACTCTTACTTGTTTCTTAATTTTATTAATTTTTAAAAGTTTTACAAGAAACCAATATAAATTCGTTTATATAATAGTTATCAATTAATCTTATGGACAATTTTCGGGGTTGTGGAACCGGTAATTTTTGTAGTGGCCAATAAGTTTTTATATTCGTAATAATCCAGACCAAAGGTAAAATTTATGAGTGGTGTAAAGCTTGGCATAAATTTGTCGGTAAATGAAAAGTTCTGAAATTTGTACAGGAAATTCTGAAAGGAAAAAATAACAATCAAATAAATCAAATATGTTATTCATATATTTTATCTATATTTTGTATTTAGAAATTTTCTCCTGCTCACCCCTTTAAATGGACACTTATAAGGTATATTACCAGTTCTGCGCAATTCATAAAATAAAAACTTATATACATTATTTCCATAGGTACTTCTCAGAGCTTGACATGTATCTAAACGGATATCAAGAAATTTAATTACATTTCTTCGACCCAATTGATTTACATGGATATAGACTCGTACATTGAAACCCGTAGCCATATTTTTACTAAACATTAAATGTTCATTAAAAACATAATGATTTGTGGCCAACTTACTGAAGTCACAACCAAACTTTTTAACATCCTTAGTGGAAATTATGGTGCATATATAATCATGAAATTCCAAATTAAAACGTTGATTTTCTAACGCCTACCAAAAGGAAAGAAAATATAATTTTAACTAAAAGCAGTTAGATTATAAAGAATTTAATTTACCTTTGCTAGTTTTATAAAATTTATTATAAAATATAAATAAACAAAACATTTTAAAAACATTTTTGAAGAATACTAAAAAAACGAAATGATGTTTATTAGCTCATTGAAATATTTAGAAGTTTATTATGAGGGTAAAATCATTATTATTAATGTATAATGACTTTTAACTTCCATTTATTGTTATAGTATTTAGCTTTAGTTTAAATTAAGTATTTATTTTATGTATTTTTAATTAATTAGCTATTGCTGTAATTTGGTCATAATTACGTTTACATTTTATTTTCGATGTTATCTTTGTTACATCTCCTACAATGAGTTGTAAATTTGTTTTCAGCTTGTATACCCTACATCACTATAGTGCGGAGGGTATTATGCGTTTGTGCTGATGTTTGTAACACCCAAAAATATTGGTCATATACCTACTTTAATGAATACCAATTGGCTCAGAACCACTTTCTGAGTGGATTTAGCTATGTCCGTCTATCCGTCCGTCCGTCTGTGTGTCCATGTAAACTTTGTGCGCACTCTACAGGTCGCATTTTTCTTTTGAAGGACGAAACCTATTTATTAAAAAAATAACCAAAATCGGAATATAATCACTGGTGTAAGGCTATCATATGGTCGGCCATGCCCGACTATAAATTCTTACTTGTTAGTAAAATATTTGAAAAGCTCGTTTAGTAAATACATATGTAGATATCAAATAAATTAAACTTAAATACCGTGACACTTAGATAATAAAAGTTATTATTCATTTATAAAATTTTTAAATAAATAATATTTACTAATTATATTCACACACTATAAACAACAGATATATTTGGTATGTCACGCTCCCCCGATTTACTTCAATAAAGAAAATCTTTGTATATGTTCATGTCCAAGTACAAGCACTTTGCTGAAGTGCTCTTAACAATCTATAATCTCTTGCCAAGTGAACACGTTGCGGCATGACAAGTAACACAATGCTACCCCGAAAGGCGGAGAAGTGCCGGACGAATCAGAAAAGAGCGGTCTCCAAATCCCCAATAAACACAGCTGATTAATCCATAATCTCGATGTAATACCAAGATGGAGCAACAGATATAAAGTACGTTGTCATGAGCGATGTCCCTATCCTCTAGTAAACCGAGGACAGATTTCTTGTTCCTCAGTCGCACAACCACAGCACAAAGCTTTGTTACTTCAGCAAAAGTGCCTAAATACATATTTGGTAGTCCGAAATACCCAGTCAATAGATCAAGATCCCTCTGTATGTCGAGATAATGTGACAAAGGAATTTCCAAAGTCAAACGTACCTAATAATCGCCACAACAAGTTGATTGGTGGATCGCGTAGCATCCTTTTGAGATGACAATAGCATCGAGAATTTCTCTGATGTAAAAGGTTTGCTAAATCAGTACTTGTCTCCTGTCGTGCACAAGAGGCTTTCACAAAATTTCACCAATTTCCAATCTCAGATCATAATGACTGGCAATCATCGAATGCCAAGCTGAAATTTTCCCAAGCTATACTGACACCTTACTACGCTAAGAGTAAGAGATACTCAACGGGTTCAGGAATCCAGCATAAGTTGCTTTGTCACATCACCCAGTAACATGTGCTGAGATGGCTACAGCAGCGGAGAGGCAACATGGTTCCTAAAGGAGCCTCTACCAACTGACCAGCCAGGACAAAATCTTGCTGGCAACTGACCACAAGTAGTTCCAAATTATCAGACGCTCAGGTTTGTTACTATGTCAAATCATTCCAAGGCCTAGTATACATTTGATCGTCACCAGTTTATAGTTCCTCATTTTTCCCGTGAATTGCATTAACACCAAGATGGAGATAACATACCGCCTGGGTAGACACGAATGTCGAGTGCATTACGTGAACACCTGCCTTAACGGCCTTATTTAACGGTGGTATTTTTCAACCACTGGGTGAACTTGAGACGGTTCACCACACGCCCCTAAGCAGCTTAAGTATACAAACACCAACCCATCAACCTTCTCATATCATCCATATTCTCCAACCTTTCCGTCTCATCCGACACTTCCATCTCTTCCGACACTTCCGTCTCTTACGACTTCCATCTCTTCCAACACTTTCATCTCTTCCGACACTTTCATCTCTTCCATCAGATCCATTATATTCAACAGCCAACACATCATTTTAATGATCAATCCATGCATTAACAGCTCATTCCCAAAAATTTATTCCACAGCCTACCCTGTGGTTTGTACCGCTCTTAACGACGATAACAGACACTTATCTTGAAAAGTTATTACTTCACCGTAAATCAAATCAAACCAACCGTCCCTTCCCGCGAATTCGGGTATAAACCACAGCCATTACGTGGATCCCGAAGAAACCTCAACCAACTGACCAGACAGGACAAAGTAATAAGGGCAACTAGCCACCTGTAGTACCAGTTTATCTGATGCTCTGGTTAGACCCCATGTCAAATCATTCCAATGAAAGGCCGAAGATACATTTGATCATCACCAGTTTACAGTCCCGGCAGACTAGAGATATTGGTAGCACATTTTTCCCCGGGATATTGCAATAACACCAAGGTGAAGATTTTACCGAGATAATATGCCACCGGGGGAGACGGACAGACAGATAGACAGACGGACATAACTAAATCGACTAAGTGTATACTCAGGGTCCTCTTTCCTTTAAAAGATCTACCATTTATATGCGGTCATTCGCCAATCTAGTATACCATCTTTTCTCGTAAACAGTGGATTTTACGAGCACAGGAAAAAATCTGTTCTTGACTTTTACTAGATTAGTGCCGTCCAAGGGAGGAGATCTTCACAGGACATTAGTGTAATACCAGCCTCATGATCATTACACCACTGCTGAACTCGCAGTTCGCGCTGTCTATCCGTTTGGCTACTCTTAGAATTATTCCCGCTTATGATACTGCGGACAGCGTCATAGGTAGTTCGATGCTCTTGTTGGTGCTAATTGTGGCTTTAGATATAGAGAAAGATACCTTCGTTTTTGGCAACGCTAAACTTGAAGTTCTGATCGATATCTACCACTAGAATAGTATACTCAGGATCCTCTTTCCTATAAAATACCTTCCATTTATATGCCGTGATTCGCTAGTCTATTGCACCATCCTTTCACGTAAACAGTGAATTTTGAGAGCACAGGAATAAATCTGTTGTTGAATTTTTCTAGATTAGCCCCGTCCTGGGGAGAATAACATCTTCACAGTGCAAAGACATTGGTGTAATGATCATTACAGCCCTAAAGCACTCGCTGTTCGCGCTCTCTTTTGGTTTGGTTTCTCTTAGAAGCGATTGCGTGGTCCACTATCTTATTGTTGAACTGTTCTAACTAAACTGCTCTATTGGAACTATTTCCGCCTCGTTGTCTCCGCTTTACTTGCTTAGTCTTGTCTCTCTTACACGTACAATTCGGACTGGAGCCTCTTATAAGAAAGGTATGGCTCGACTTGGTAAGTTTGCTCTTTTAAAATCTGGTGGACTTCTTTGGACTAAAACACAAATATACTTAATACCAACATAGGGAGTTCAGCAAACATGTTGCTTAGGTGTTAGTGGTACCATGTGAACTGCGTGGACCAAAGCTTTAGAAATATTGCTGAAATAGTATTGCTGTAAGATACGAGTCGGTCTCAAAGCCGAGCTGCTCTTATCTTTAGGAGAGCTGACAAAACCTGTTAGCATAAGTATACTAGACATTTTGGATGTTAAATCACAAACACCAGACATGCCCGATCGCATAGCAGAAACATAAATTGCCCAGAACTGTGAGAAATATATCATTTATTAGAAATTTTGATCAAGTGGATCATTAGAGCAAACACTTGTTGTTATAAAGATGGTTCTAAACTGGTAAAAAGATCTACATTGAAAACACGAAGACCGAGATAACTACATTTTTACTTCCAGCCGGAAGTCGCTGTTATCACGGAATGTAAAAAATGGATCTTAAGTGTGGCACTAACAAAGGTTAACATATTTTCCGACAGTCAGAAGACAATTAGGGCGATAGCAGCTGATAAGGTTGAATCCATAAGTTTGTTTAATTGTTAAATTATAACAATCGTTTAGACGTATTGTAGGGTGTAATAAGAGCTCAGAACTTCATTGTCACATATATGTATTTGAAATGATTTTATAATGATTCCGCTGAATCTGTTTTGCCCTATGTCAAAACTCGGAAATTTGAATAAATTTCGAAAAGTTTTAAAGAATATGTTAAGTATTTTCGATGGGAAATCCTAGTTCTTAACAAAATTAACAAATAAAATCACTATATATATCACATTTTATTTATATATATATTTCACTTAATTTTTGCCATTGCCTTTAGGATTAGTAGCACCGGATATTTTTGTAGTACCCAATAGCTTGTCAAACTCATAAAAGTCCAGACCAAAGGTAAAATTAACTAGCGGTGTAAAGTTTGGCAAAAACTTGTCGGTAAATGAAAAGTTTTGAAAATTATAAAGAAAATTCTGTAAAAAATCATATAAGAAATACAAAAAAAAAAAAATTTCCTTATAATTACCCCCTTAAATGGGCACATATACGGCACATTACTTGTTCTTCTCAGTTCAGCTAAAAGAGTCGAAAGTACTTGATTTTCAAAAGCCATTTTAATGGCTTCGCATGCATCCATTTTAACATCTATGAAGTGTATACCTTTTTTTCCACCCCATTGACTGACATCCACATAAATTCGTACATTAAAACCTTTTGCCATATTTTTACCAAACATTAAATTTTCCGAGAAAGTATAATGATTCAGGCGTAATTTACGAAAATCACATTCAAATATTTTTATAACATTGGAACGGGGCGTACAGAGATATTCATAGAATTCCAAATTGTAACGACGTTTTTGTAACTGAAATTATTGAAATAAATTAAATTTATTTTATCATATTTGCAACTAAATAATAATATAACATTAACGAAATTTTAGTTACTTGTGTAGAATTTATTACAATTAGTATTATATAGAGTTTGATTTCAGTGGGTAATAACATTTTGCGATAATTTAAAAATAACAAATAACATCACAATTTTTTGTAGAATAATATTCCAATTGTTAATTTTAAATCTATCCGAATGACTAATTGTAAAATAATAGTTGCAAATTTTTATAGAATGATATATTTTATTGAAATATATTATTAGATTATCTATATACATTAGACCGACTCACTCTGTATCGAATGCAAAATTGTGTTTTTATCTCAAAATCTACTTTGCTTTCATTTAGTACTACGTCATCCAAAGCTGTGGAAATCAAGGCTCTAGATATTCCACCCAATTGAAACATATTAAAGGTATGAGGCGGTACTTACAGCCGAACGTCTCATAACTTTAGGCGAATTGGCCAAAAACGGTTATAAGACAAGTCATCAATATATACTATACTGGACACATTGGAAGGCTATACACAATCATCGGACATATCCGATCGCATACCCGAGACAGAATATATCGCAAAACTTTGAAACACTGATCCCAGATAGCATAGATCCTTTGCTACACGGATGGCTCTAAATTGGGCCTGGGGTTCTATTTGAAGACCCAGGAACAGAAATATACCACAGTTTATTTCATCACAACACAATCTACCAGCAATAACGGAAAGTGTAAATTGGATTAGAGTAAATATATCGCCCACAGGACTTAATATATTTACCGACAGCCAGAAGACAATTAGGGCGATATCAGGTGATAGAATTAAATCTAAGACCGTATTGGATTGTAAGAAAGCTTTAACTGAATACTACAGAGGTAATGTTTACATCACATGGGTACCAGGCCACTCGGGATTAGTCGGCAACGAAAGGTCGAATGAATTAGCTTTAAAGGGAATGAAGTTCGAGTTAACATGAGGAACGCAAAACCATTCGACGCAATGAAGTCTTAATTAAAAGAATTTCATAAGGTCTCTTAGTATAATGAAACGGTGGGTAGTCCGAAGTTAGTATGTGAGTGAGTGGACACAAATGATTACTGGCTATACAAAATTGGACGTGCAGAGCATGTCTAGAGGACAGTTAAACTCTGGAGCACTTTCTTTGCCACTGTCAGGCATTCGTCAATGTTAGATCCGGTTATTCCGGTGTGATTACAGGCAATGGAGCACATTTATCACTGTGCAGTCATTGTGAATATTTTGACAAAGATCCCTAATACGGAAGTATAAAAAACTACGCCAACAAAATCCCTTTTAAACTGTTTAACTGCTGATTTAATAGCTATTTAACTAGCTATATTGCGCTACAAAATGCCATTTTGATACATGCCTTAACACCTAGATTCCGCAATGGGATTCAGTAGCGGACCCTCACCCTAACCTAATATAGCGATAGTTGGTGGTGGTTTGTTGATTGAAGAGTTTGAGATGAGATCATCCTTCTTCTGACTGCTTAACTTCCCTGGGGGCATGTTACCTTAATAATAGACCATATATTGATGTGATTGCAGTACCTCTAGTCTGTCAGGACTATAAACTGCTGATTATCAAATGTATCCTCGACCTTTCCTTGGAATGATTTGACATGGGAACGAAGCAGAAACCACATAATCTGGTACCATGGAACCGGCGTTACAAAATCCTATTTTGATACATGCCTTAACACCTAGATTCCGCAACGGCTTTCAGTACCGAAGCCTCGCCCGTATCCTGGTGTATCGAGAGTTTATACTAACGGCTTTAAATGGAGTGGAGGATTGGGTGTTGGTTTGTTGATTGCAGAGTTCATGTTGAGATCATTCTTCTGACTGCTTAACTCCCCCCGGGGGCATGTAACCTTGGTGAAATCTCCACCTTAGTGTTATTGCAATATCCCGGGGAAAAAAAGGTGCTACCAATACCTCTAGTCTGCCGGGACTATAAACTGGTGATGATCAAATGTATCCTCGGCTTTTCTTGGAATGATTTGACATGGGGTCTAAGCAGAGTACCATATAATCTGGCATTATGAGTGGCCAGTTGCCCATAGGACTTGTCTTGGCTGGTCAGTTGATTGAGGTTCCTTCGGGATCCACGTAGTGGCTGTGTTTTATACCCAAATTCGCGGGGAGAGAATGTTGGTCTAAGGTCTTATATATCCAAATGCCAAATATGTCTGGATTCTCCCTCCGGTGCTGTTGCCATATCAACAGATGTCAGTGGGTGATGTGACAGAGCAAGTTATGCTGGATGCCAGAACCCGTTGAGTATCTATTACTCTTCGTGTAGTAGAGCGCCAGTACAGGTTGGGGAATTTTCAAGTTGATTATTCTTTATGGTCTGGGAATGAAACTGATGTAATTGGTGAACGATCGGGAAAGACTCCTCTGCCCGACAGGAGACTAGTACTGATTTAGTAGATCTCTTACTTCAGGGAAGTTCTCAGTGTTGTTGCCATCTCAACTGGATTCATATTGTTTCATGCTACGCGATATATGGTTGAGTTCCGTTCCCTCAACTTGTCGGGGCAATTATTGGGTTCGAAATTACTTTAAAAAATTTCTATATCCTTTGTCACATTATCTGACATACAGAGGGATCTTGATTTATTGGCTGTGTAATTCAGACTACCAAATACATCTCTAGGTCCTGTTGCCGAATCAACAGAGCCATTTCAGTGGTGTGGTTGCGCGGGCTTTAAGAGGTTAAGGAATGCACCGGAATGAGTCATTAGTTGATGGAGATTGCATTTTAAATAATGCAATCTTTCATGACATCATAAGGGTGGTCACTTTCCGGTATACCGGAAGATTGATTTCACCTGCTGTTTTGTAGTCTCCTCTTCTAGTCACTTTGGACCAGTGATTGCTTTTTCCTTGTCGGGGTTTGCATTGGGATTGATCCCATGATGCCTGTCATTCCGCAACGGGGCTACTATGGCAAGAGGTTTTATAGCTCGTGTTCTTCAGTAAAGTGCTAGTGCATAGACCGGCTCAGCCATGTACAAAAATTGCCACCTGAGTTCTTCATAGAAGAATTCAGGAGCGAGTGCTAGACCGTCTCGTTATTGGAGAGGTCCCTTGGTGACGCGGGAAGAGATAGTCGACTAAAAGAATGTTCAAGGACGAAATCTGTAATTGGTGATAAGTAAGGGTTGGAAATGAGTTGTTTTCAGGTGTATATGATACAGGATAAATGTAAGGGTATACGGATTTTACTCGCCCATATACATACATACAGTGAGTGTGTCGGATGTTGTTCTCTGTCCGTGTACAACTTATACCATTGAATAATCCTTCCTTGTCCAGGTATGTTTATGGAAAACTCTGTTCATACCAGATTTATCACAGTGTGTTCTCTGTAAGTAAGAACAAAGTCCTCGGCTTATTTGCTGTAATCGTGTTTCGATCTATCGAATACGTCTCTAGGTGCTGTTGCCGACTCAACAGAGAGGTTGTAAACGGAAGTAATGTGCTTGCTTCTCAGAAGTTAAGCAATGGAGCGGCAATGGTCAGAGATTAGATAGCTCGAGTACTTGAGCAAAAATGGACCGGCAGAACCATGTAAAAAAATAACCACCTGCTTGTAAAATACACTAAGGGACGTTGGTGAGTCGTCAAATAGCTCTACCTGTCTGTGAAAAATATAACCATGAAATAGGGCCACTGATACATTTTTTTTTTAATTTTATACTTATTATTTATTTGTCTATATATTTGTTTGCTATTTATTATTTGTTTGCTATTTATTATTTATTGTTTGCTATTTATTATTTATTGTCTATATATTTGTTGCTGCTATGTTATTTTACTTTATGTATATTGCTGTTGCAATAACAACATGTTGGTGTATGAATGGTATGTTTTATGGTAACATGCTGACATTAATTGACCACAACAATTTGCAAATGCAGTAAATTATAATAAAATGGATGTGGTTCGGTATTTTCGTTTAAAGCATATTGTTGCTGTTGCATTTTTTCGAAAAGTTTTTTGTTTGTTTGTTGCATCGCGGCTGGTTGTTAGTTGGTGGTGCTTTCGTTGTTTTCATATTATGTTGTCTGCATAGTAATGACGCACATTGGGCTGCTGCTTTCAAGCCTATCAAAAAGTATAACAGCATATTGCTGTTGCTGCTGTTGTAGGTAATGTATTTTTATTATGTTTTATTTTATATATATTCGTGAGAATATATAAGTCTGTCGTTCCCTTTGAAATTTCCACTTTATAATTTTTCTACCCTATAGAGTATATATAGTCTATATATACTTTATAGATAGCGGAGTCGATTAAGCCATGTCCGTCTGTCCGTCTGTCTGTTTGTCTGTCTGTCTGTCTGTCTGTCTGTCTGTCTGTATGTCTGTCTGTCTGTCTGTCTGTCTGTCTGTCTGGCTGTCTGTCTGTCTCTCTATCTGTCTGTTTATTGAAATCAATTTTCTGAAGACCCCAATTATCTTCGGGATCCAAATCTTCAATGATTTTCTCAGACATGCTTTCCTATTTAAAACCAGCCAAATAGTTTATATCCTTATAGATAGCGGAGTCGATTAAGCCATGTCCGTCTGTCTGTCTGTCTGTTTATTGAAATCAATTTTCTAAAGACCCCAAATATCTTTGGGATCCAAATTTGCAATGATTTTGTCAGACATGCTTTCCAGAAGTTTCCTATTTAAAATCAGCCAAATCGGTCCATAAATAACGGAAATATGAACAAAAATCCAGGACAACCTCTAAAAATTTCATTATAAGCAGACAATTTTGTACATGCTTTGACAAAAAAGCAACAACAACATTGTTTTAACTTCACTGGCTGCAGTTTGTTACCTATTGTGGGACGCCAATTTTTTAATTAAAAATCTGAAATACACCTATGTATGTATGTGTATTGAAAATCACCCAAATAGGTCCATAAATAATGGAAATATGATCAAAACTCCAGGACAACCTCTTAAAATTTCATCAAAAACAGAAAATTTTTTTACATTCTTTGACAAAAAAGCAAAAAGTTTATTGAAATCAATTTTCTGAAGACCCCAAATACCTTCGGGAACCAAATCTTCAATGATTCTGTCAGCCATGCTTTCCAGAAGTTTCCTATTTAAAACCAGCCAAATAGTCTATATCCTTATAGATAGCGGCGTCGATTAAGCCATGTCCGTCTGTCTCTCTGTCTGTTTATTGAAATCAATTTTCTAAAGACCCCAAATATCTTCGGGATCCAAATCTTCAATGATTCTGTCAGACATGCTTTCCAGAAGTTTCCTATTTAAAACCAGCCAAATAGTCTATATCCTTAGAGATAGCGGAGTCGATTAAGCCATGTCCGTCTATCTGTCTGTCTATCTGTCTGTTTATTGCTATCAATTTTCTAAAGTCCCCAAATATCGGGATCCAAGTTTTCAATGATTCTGTCAGAAATGCTTTCAAGAAGACTCGTATTTAAAAACAGCCAAATCGGTCCATAAATGACGGAAATATGAACAAAAATCCAGGACAACCTCTGAAAATTTCATTATAAGCAGACAATTTTGTACATGCTTTGACAAAAAAGCAACAACAACATTGTTTTTTTTTTAACTTCACTGGCTGCAGTTTGTTACCTATTGTTGGACGCCAATTTTTTAATAAAAAATCTGAAATACACCAATGTATTAAATAGAGGTGCTTTAAGCCCACTATTACCCTTCGTATTACTGTTTTACCAAATCAAACAATGTCATCTTGTTGTTTTTGTTGCATTTTTATATCGTTGGCAAGCTGTTGTCTTGTTATGTTGTAAAAAAAGTACCAATGTTGATGATATTGATGATGTTATACATATTTTTTTATATTATTGGTAATGTAAAATGACATTGTTGTTGTTTTTGTTGCTGCTGACGTTTAAGTCGTTGCTGCTTGTGTTGCCATTATTGTAGATCCTACGTTGTTACTTTTTTATTACATTATTATAATTTTTTATACCCTACACCACTTTAGTGGGGAGGGTATATTGGATTTGTGCTGATGTTTGTAACATACAAAAATATTCGTCCTAGACCCACCTTAAAGTATACCAATCGGCTTAGAATCGTTTTCTGAGTCGATTAAGCTATGTCCGTCCGTCCGTCTGGCTGGCTGGCTGGCTGTCCATGTAAACCTTGTGCGCAAGGTACAGGTCGCAATTTTCAAGATAATTGGATGAAATTTGAAACGCACGTTTTATTTGACCTAAGGACGAAGCCTATTGAAAATGGTTAAGATCGGTCCATTATTTCACCTAGCCCCCATAGAACAGAACCCCCCGAAAAGGGCTTCTGAGCTCATAATTATGTTAAATATACAGATATATCGATAAAATATGGCACAACTAAGTTTTATAGAAGTCTTGATGATCCTGCCAAATTTCATAAAGATCGGGCTACATTTGACCCTAGCTCCCATACAAAGTCCCCTTCAGAAAATTACTTGAATGTCCCAAATTAGCTTATAAACACAAATATCGCGATGAAATTCAGCACAATAAAATATTATGTCAATATAAATATATTCACAAAATTTTATCGGGCTTGGTCCATATTTGCCCTTAGCCCCCATATAAAGCCTCTTTCAGAAAATTAGTTTTTCATCCATAAATTGCTTAAATATATCGGAACAAGGGAATATTGAAGATAAATGCTTTATTATGAAAAATAAATCACATTTAATATTCATAACTGGTGTAGGGTATCATATGGTCGGCCACGCCCGACTATAATTTCTTACTTGTTATATATATAAGCACATTTAGTAGGTTGTTGGTGACAACAATTTCTTTTTTTTTTAACATTGTGTTTTTTGCATAACAGGTTAAATGGGAAAAAGTGTTGATGACACAACTGTCAACAAGACACTTCATAAGCAAATACTATTAGGTTATTGAGGTTTTTGAAAAGGATTTTGTCCTAGTAGGCAACTAGGAAATTGTTATAACATTTAATAGTTTAACAACCAAAAGGCGTGAAGTTTTAGCGACAGAGGAAGCCGTAATTCTTTTATAATATTCACTTTAGTTTGGTATTTTAAAGTAATTGCAATAGTTTAAGAACACGTTATAACAGTTTCAAATTTATATAATTCAATTTGTTTAAAATATCACATTCAATGCAAGAATTCAAAGGACAATTGAGAGGATTTTTATTATGAAAATATGTAATGTACATGTATCTCTCTTAATTTTGTTAATTAATAGCACAATGAATAAATAAAATAAAATACTGAAAATATGGCTTTTTTAAATTTATTTGTGGTAATTTAATAAACATCAAACAACAAACGAATGACACAGCATTTCAGTAATCAGACACAGAGAAAAAGGCATTACATTTACATTTCTCATCAATTTTTTACAAACAAAGCTGATATATTGCTGTTGCCTTTGCTGCTGTTGGCATGTGGCTGTAGTTAAAACCCAAGCTGTGGGACTTCAGAGATAAACATAATATGAAATGTCAATTACATACAAATACACATAAGCTTATGTCATTTAATTATTTATAGGCGAAAAATAGATATACATATAATAATAGTAGTACTACGGAGGTAATCATAATTATTTACAAATTTTGTTTATTGTTTGTCTCTAACTACTAACTAACTAACTAACTAACTGACTAACTAACTAACTAACTAACTAACTAACTAACTAACTAACTAACTACTAACTAACTAACTAACTAACTAACTAACTAACTAACTAACTAACTAACTAACTAACTAACTAACTAACTAACTAACTAACTACTAACTAACTAACTAACTAACTAACTAACTAACTAACTAACTAACTAACTAACTAACTAACTAACTAACTACTAACTAACTAACTAACTAACTAACTAACTAACTAACTAACTACTAACTAACTAACTAACTAACTAACTAACTAACTAACTAACTAACTAACTAACTAACTAACTACTAACTAACTACTAACTAACTAACTAACTAACTAACTAACTAACTAACTAACTAACTAACTAACTAACTAACTAACTAACTAACTAACTAACTAACTAACTACTAACTAACTAACTAACTAACTAACTAACTAACTAACTAACTAACTAACTAACTAACTAACTAACTAACTAACTAACTAACTAACTAACTAACTAACTAACTAACTAACTAACTAACTAACTAACTAACTAACTAACTAACTAACTAACTAACTAACTAACTAACTAACTAACTAACTAACTAACTAACTAACTAACTACTAACTAACTAACTAACTAACTAACTAACTAACTAACTAACTAACTAACTAACTAACTAACTAACTAACTAACTAACTAACTAACTAACTAACTAACTAACTACTAACTAACTAACTAACTAACTAACTAACTACTAACTAACTAACTAACTAACTAACTAACTAACTAACTAACTAACTAACTAACTAACTAACTAACTAACTACTAACTAACTAACTAACTAACTAACTAACTAACTAACTAACTAACTAACTAACTAACTAACTAACTAACTAAACTAACTAACTAACTAACTAACTAACTACTAACTACTAACTAACTAACTAACTAACTAACTAACTAACTAACTAACTAACTAACTAACTAACTAACTAACTAACTAACTAACTAACTAACTAACTAACTAACTAACTAACTAACTAACTAACTAACTAACTAACTAACTAACTAACTAACTACTAACTAACTAACTAACTAACTAACTAACTAACTAACTAACTAACTAACTAACTAACTAACTAACTAACTAACTAACTAACTAACTAACTAACTAACTAACTAACTAACTAACTAACTAACTAACTAACTAACTAACTAACTTATTTACTAACTTACTAACTAACTAACTAACTAACTAACTCATAACTGATTTGAAAATAAATGTATAACAATGAGATTCGACAGAAACTAGTTTTATATGAACCAAAATTTTCGTATAATTATTGGCTCCTTTGGCAGGAAATTAGTTCATTCAATACAACATTATATTATTCACTATTTTTAATTCTATAGAGCCAGGTTCATTAAACTATTAAGATCTAATTCTATATGTATGAGCTTTTTTGGTGCTTTTGTATGAGCTTTTTTGGTGGTTATAATATAACAATATTATACTTATATATCAGGCCTGTCACAGAATTCCATTCCGATCGAAAGTGGAATTATCTTTCCTAAATTTCTTCTTCAAAAAAGGAAATGACAACTTTTTATACCCACCATCAAAAAAGATGGGGGGTATATTGATTTTGTCATTCCGTGTGTAAAACATCAAAATATTGTTCACAGACCCCATAAAGTTTATATATTCTGGGACCTCGTAAGATTCTAAGAAGATCTAGCTATGTCCGTCCATCTGTCTGTTGTTGGCACGATAGCGTCCACAAAAAAAGAGATATTGAGATGAAATTTTCCCAAAAAGATTTTTTCTTGATCAAAAATATTTGGTATTGAAAAGGGGCAAAAGCGGTCAACGATTTCACATAGCCCCCATACAAATGTACCCCCCGGAATATTGTGTAAAAAGCTTCAAACATTCACACTTTCGTTGTTTATGAAGCAAATGCCACAAAATTTCGCATAAGTCAGTTTTTTGACTTCCGAAATAGAATTCTGAATTATGGCGGACATAGGACCACAATTGGTCCTATCCCCCATATAAGGTCCCCTTTTGAAAATGACTATAATGCTAATTACTGGCTTAAACATACGAATATAGCAATGAAATTCGACACACATAGCACTTATGTAAGCCAATATCTCTCTACCAAATTTTATGTGGATCGGTCCATAATTGACCCTACCCGCTCATATAAGGTCCCCTTCAGAAATGACTTCATCGCTTATTATTGGCGTAAAAATACGAGTATAGCGAATAAATTTGACATAAGTAAGTATCTTAGAAGCCAAAACCTTTCCAGCAAAATTTATGTGGATCGGTCTATAATGGACCCTACCCCCTATATAAGGTCCCCTCCATAAAATAACTATAACGCTCATTACTGGCTTGAAAATACGAGTATAGCGATGAAATTTCACTGAAGTAAAGTTTATACGAGCCAAAATCTCTCTACCAAATTTTGTGTGGATCGGTACATAATTGGCCCTACCCGCCCATATAAGGTCCCCTTCAAAAAATGACTTTATCGCTTATTATTGGCGTAAAAACACCAAATTTTATGTGGATCGGTTCATAATTGACTTTTCCCCCCATATAAGGTCCCCACCAGAAAATTACTTTAACACTCATTACTGACTTAAGAATACGATTATAGTGATGAAATTTCACAGAAGTAAGTGTTATATGAGCTAAAATCTCTCTAACAATTTTGTGGTGATCGGACCATTATTGACCCTACCCTCCATTTAAGGTCCCCATCAGAAAATTACTTTATTATCATTACTGGCTTAAAAATACAAATACATAGATCTATGAAATTTGAAATAAATAAGCAACTGAAATCCTCCTACCGACTTTTATGAGAATTGGTCCATATATGTATAAATAACCCTACTCTCTATATAAATTAACATATTTAATTCAAAAGAGCACTGTCAATAGTTAAACCCCCATTAATGGACCTCTTTCAAATATGTCCCTGATGTTCTCATTAATATCGACATATAATAATAAAATATTCAAAATATAAGTTTATTTATATGGCAGTGATTTGATGGTGGATATAAAAGATTCGGCATAGTCGAATATAACACTCTTACTTGTTCAGGTTGAAACCACTTCACAATTTCAACGTGGAATTGGCAATAGTTTGAAGTTTTTATTTATTTAAGTTTTTATCGATTTATTTACAAGTTATAATTCCACTTTCGATCGGAATGGAATTCTCTGACAGGCATGTATATACTAAATTTCGATCATACAGATAATACAGATATTGATAAATTATTTAAAGATGACTATAACGCACACGTTTAGATAACAGTGGCTCAATTCTTCACAAAAAAATAGATAATTGATTGAAAATATGTTTCTTTATATATTTATGTTACAAACAATATGCAAATTTAACACAACTCAATAATCATATACTCAAGCAAGAGTATCAGCTTCCTACCACGCCGCTAAATACTCAATCACAAAAAATCCAAATCTATGTGTGTCATCTTTTTTCAATATCAGCATCAAATATTCCTTATGTGTTCAAAAAATCATATCAATATGCGAAAAAGAGATGTTAAAACGTGAATGTATGGTATTATAATTTTTACTGTTGTCACACCTGTGTACCAAAATGTACATAAATTACATTTTATACAGGAATGAATGCACACAAAATTGAACCCAATATCAAACTAAAATGAGCAGTATAAAGTAAATGACTATGATGTCACTGACTAGCTGAATAAAGCCAAAAACTCTGACTTAAGTCAACACCTCATTTCTTACACTAACTGCAACATCATTTTGTATTGCACTTCTACACAGTTTGTATACAAAAGTGTATTTGTTCCACATTTTTTTTTTATAAAAATATAAAATAAAGATATCACTCGAGAGTGTTCCTCTTTTACGTTTTTTGTCTGCTACTTATTTACTACCTTTACTGCTTCTTTTAGGCAGTGATACATATCTTTAAGAAATCTTTTAAATATTATGTACCCCATATATTAAGCTGCATGAATCTTTTGCTGCGGTTCTTCTCGTTTTTTAGGTTTTTTATTTGTGGCAAGCAAAATTCGTAGCACATGCCTTCAGTGTCTGCCTGTATGTTGACATATTAACACAGCTTCTTTGTCGGATTTCAAAGATGTAAAAAACTTGACACTTTCATTTGGTTTATCATCGGCTGACAATTCAGACCTCTGACAATTTCATATAGATGCCTTTTTATAACCAACATCAAAGAAGATGGATTTTGTCATTCGATATGTCTAGCCATGTCCGTCTGTCTATTGAAAACGGGAAAACCTAAGGTACCTTTGTTATTGAACATGAGAAGTGGTCGTCCTAGACAATTTAATGAGCATCGATGCATTTAGTTAGTTAGTTAGTTACGTTAGTTAGTTAGTTAGTTAGTTGGTTAGTTAGTTTTAGTTAGTTTAGTTATAGTTAGTTAGTTAAGTTAGTTAGTTAGTTAGTTAGTTAGTTAGTTAGTTAGTTCTTAGTTTAGTTAGTTAGTTAGTTAGTTAGTTCGTTCGTTAGGTTCGTTAGTTAGTTCGTTCGTTAGTTAGTTCGTTTAGTTCAGTTCGATTACGTTCGTTCGTTCGTTCGTTCCGTTCAGTTAGTTCGTTCGTTAGATTCGTTCGTTCAGTTCGTTCGTTAGTTCGTTAGTTCGTTCGTTCGTTCAGTTAGTTAGTTCGTTCGTTCGTTAGTTAGAGGAGAAGCGATTCGTTCGTTCGTTCGTTCGTTCGTGTCGTTCGTTCGTTCGGTAGTTCGTTCGTTCGTTCTGTTCGTTCGTTCGATTCGTTACGTTTCGTTCGTTTCGTTCGTAGTTTCGTCGTTCGTTCAGTTCAGTTACGATTCGGTCTGTTCGTTCGTTCGTTCGTTCGTTCGTTCGTTCGTTCGTCGTTCGTTTCGTTCGTTCGTTCGTTCGTTCGTTCGTTCGTTCGTTCGTTCGTTCGTTCGTTCGTTTCGTTCTTCGTTCGTTCGTTCGTTCGTTCGTTCGTTCGTTCGTTCGTTCTTCGTTCGTTCGTTCTTCGTTCGTTCGTTCGTTCGTTCGTTCTTTCGTTCGTTCGTCGTTTCGTTCGTTCGTTCGTTCTTTCGTTCGTTCGTTCGTTCGTTCGTTCGTTCGTTCGTTCGTTCGTTCGTTCGTTCGTTCGTTCGTTCGTTCGTTCGTCGTTCCCTTTCTCTGGTCCCCTTGCTTCCCCTTCTCCTCTCCCCTCTTCCTCCTCCCCTTCTTCCTCCTTCCTTCCTCCTTCCTCCCCCCCCCTCCCTTCTTCTTCCCTCCTTCCTTTTTTTCTCCTTTTCCCTCCCCCCCTCCTTCCTCTCCCTTTCCTTTCTCTCCTCCCTCTCCTTCGCCCGCCCCCCCGTTTACATTCATTCTGTACTTTTGTAATTCTTGAATACTTTTTCGTCAACAAACGAGTACTTAAGCATTTCATTATTGGAGCAAATACAACAACAGCTACAAGTTGACTTACTGGTACATGGATAAATGAGAAGTGAATAGTAAGCATGCATTAGCCTTAAAGAGTTTTATTATTAAAAGTTAAATTTTTATTGCTTCTTTTTTGAAAGTGTAGTTTAACAGAAGTTAAACATATCATATATCAATGGATAGGTAATTGTGTCTAGTAATCAAATATTTTAAGACATTTTAAAAATGTATATAATTTTATCGAAAAAACTTGTTCAGAAAAATATATATATTTTTCAATTTACCAAATTGATTGTCATTTATATATCTTGCAGAAAACAGCGGGAGTTTGTGACTTAAAAATTTAAATGTGGCGCCAAAACTGACGTTTCAAAAAGTAAAATTATTCAAAATTTATTGCACATTTAAACCCATGACCATATGAATAAGTATTTGGAGTTTAAATAAAATTTTAACAATATGTGTTGAAGTATTTCAAATTCACACACGTAGCATTAACAAGTTTTTGATTAAATATTTTTTAAATTTTTACACGGCTTATGTATAAAAACAGAATATTTTCTTTTCATTTCACTTAAGCTTTCATTAAGTTCAAGAACACAACACAAGCGTTTCATAAATGAAGAGGGTGGTATGATAAGTTTACAAGCAAATACCTAAAATAAATGTAAATCTCGCTTAATGGATGGATGTTTTAAAAGGAGAGATTGAATTAAAATAAAACATATATTATAATTAAATGTAAAATATGCAGAAAAATCTATTTTCAATAACTACTATATAGCCGTCTACTATAGCATCGTCCTATCAATACTATAGCACCGTCCTATCAATACCAAAAACAAATTTTAAACCCAAAAACCAACCAACTACTAACCAACCATCAAACAAATGAACATATGAACAAACAAACCAAGTAGTCAAAACAATATTGATGCAGAAAGACCAAAAAATGACCAACCGAACGTACATGTTAATCGATAAATTTCGTTGTAAATCGATACCCACCGTTAGTTAATAAGCAACCACCAAAGCTAGGACATTCAATATTTAGTTGACTACAGACACACAAACGTGTCACACACTTACTCAAACACACAACAGATTATAAGCATGTGGATATGGCTGATTAACATACGGGATAAACAAATCATTTAATGACCAAAATCTATGTAGACCAATGCGTATAACATTCAACAAATATAGTGAGGATGCACAAAACCCACTAACTTAGTTCTAGTTCAGTTCTAGTTCAGTTCTAGTTCAGTTCTAGTTCAGTTCTAGTTCAGTTCTAGTTCAGTTCTAGTTCAGTTCTAGTTCAGTTCTAGTTCAGTTCTAGTTCAGTTCTAGTTCAGTTCTAGTTCAGTTCTAGTTCAGTTTCTAGTTCAGTTCTAGTTCAGTTCTAGTTCAGTTCTAGTTCAGTTCTAGTTCAGTTCTAGTTCAGTTCTAGTTCAGTTCTAGTTCAGTTCTAGTTCAGTTCTAGTTCATTTCTAGTTCAGTTCAGTTCAGTTTCTAGTTCGTCTAGTTCAGTCTAGTTCAGTTCTAGTTCCAGTTCTAGTTCAGTTCTGTTCAGTTCTAGTTCAGTTCTAGTTCAGTTCTAGTTCGTTTCTAGTTCAGTTCTAGTTCAGTTCTAGTTCAGTCTAGTTCAGTTCTAGTTCAGTTTCGAGTTCAGTTCTAGTTCGTCTAGTCAAGTTCTAGTTTCAGTTCTAGTTCAGTCTAGTTCAGTCTAGTTCAGTTCGAGTTCAGTTTTCTAGTTCAGTTCTAGTTCAGTTCTAGTCAGTTTCTAGTTCAGTTCTAGTTCAGTGTCTAGTTCAGTTCTAGTTCCAGTTTCTAGTTCAGTTCTAGTTCAGTTCTAGTTTCAGTTCTAGTTCAGTTATAGTTTCAGTTCTAGTTCAGTTCTAGTTCAGTTCTAGTTCAGTTCTAGTTCCGTTCTAGTTTGCAGTTTCTAGTTCAGTTCTAGTTCAGTTCTAGTTCAGTTTCTAGTTCAGTTCTAGTCAGTTCTAGTTCAGTTCTAGTGTCAGTTCTAGTTCCAGTTCTAGTTCAGTTTCTAGTTCAGTTCTAGTTCAGTCTAGTTTCAGTCTATGTCGTTCTAGTCTGTTCTAGTTCAGTTTCTAGTTCAGTTCTAGTTCAGTTCGAGTTCAGTTCTAGTTCAGTTCTAGTTCAGTTCTAGTTCAGTTCTAGTTCAGTTCTTAGTTCAGTTCTAGTTCAGTTCTAGTTCAGTTCTAGTTCAGTTCTAGTTCAGTTCTAGTTCCAGTTCTAGTTCAGTTCTAGTTCAGTTCTAGTTCAGTTTCTAGTTCAGTTCTAGTTCAGTTCTAGTTCAGTTCTAGTTCAGTTCTAGTTCAGTTCTAGTTCAGTTCTAGTTCAGTTTAGTTCAGTTCTAGTCAGTTCTAGTTCAGTTCTAGTTCAGTTCTAGTTCAGTTCTTAGTTCAGTTCTAGTTCAGTTCTAGTTCAGTTTCTAGTTCAGTTCTAGTTCAGTTCTAGTCAGTTCTAGTTCATTCTAGTTCAGTTCTAGTTCAGTTCTAGTTCAGTTCTATTCAGTTCTAGTTCAGTTCTAGTTCAGTTTAGTTCAGTCTAGTTAGTTCTAGTTCATTTTCTAGTTCAGTTCTAGTTCAGTTCTAGTTCAGTTCTAGTTCAGTTCTAGTTCAGTTCTAGTTCAGTAGTTGAGTTCTAGTTCAGTTCTAGTTCAGTTCTAGTTCAGTTCTAGTTAAGTTCTAGTTCAGTTCTAGTTCAGTTCTAGTTCAGTTCTAGTTCAGTTCTAGTTCAGTTCTAGTTCAGTTCTAGTTCAGTTCTAGTTCAGTTCTAGTTCAGTTCTAGTTCAGTTCTAGTTCAGTTCTAGTTCAGTTCTAGTTCAGTTCTAGTTCAGTTCTAGTTCAGTTCTAGTTCAGTTCTAGTTCAGTTCTAGTTCAGTTCTAGTTCAGTTCTAGTTCAGTTCTAGTTCAGTTCTAGTTCAGTTCTAGTTCAGTTCTAGTTCAGTTCTAGTTCAGTTTTAGTTCAGTTCTAGTTCAGTTCTAGTTCAGTTCTAGTTCAGTTCTAGTTCAGTTCTAGTTCAGTTCTAGTTCAGTTCTAGTTCAGTTCTAGTTCAGTTCTAGTTCAGTTCTAGTTCAGTTCTAGTTCAGTTCTAGTTCAGTTCTAGTTCAGTTCTAGTTTAGTTCTAGTTTTCAGTTCTAGTTCAGTTCTAGTTCAGTTCTAGTTCAGTTCTAGTTCAGTTCTAGTTCAGTCTAGTTATTACTGAAAGTGTATTTATATAGCAGTTGGGAGCATATATAGCAGTTATTGAAAAGTGTAATTAATCATTACAATATTTTGTTGGGATCTTGTTCGTAGAACAAACAATCATCATTTGATCGCCTTGTTTGTAGGGTATCATATGGTCGGGTACGTTCATTTATAAATCCCTTCTTGTTAATATATCGTAATGTTTATGAAATGCCTAAGGGTTTTTAATTTTAACACCAAAAACATAAACATTAATACAAAATTAAAGAAGAGAAAAACATTGAATTAGTTTTTGAGTGTAAATGACAGTTGTTGTTATTTAATGTTCCAATATTGATTTATGATTCAAAAGTAGGCGTTTTTAATTTATATTTTCGGCATAAAGGCTTTAATACCAGCCACTTTATTTATAGTTGACATTAAAATCTGATTTTACCATTTAAACGATATATTCATATTTAAGTCATCGTATTAAATCGAAGTAAAATCGATACTAAAATATGTAAAAACAAACCAAGAAAAGACAAAAAGTTAAATATTGTACATACATACATATGTACAATATTTGTTGATTATATTTAAAGATTAACTACAAATCGTTGAATGTCCAGTAGTTAAGCGGAGGCAATGTGCAATCCAACAATATAAAACAATTTATTTTAAAGAGAAAACTGAACTATAGATCTCTCTATAGTCTGAACTATAGACCTCTCTATAGTCTGAACTATAGATCTCTCCATAGTCTGGACTATAGATCAGTCTATTGTCAGGACTATGGATCATTCTATATTCAGGACTATGGATCATTCTGTAGTCTGGACTATAGATCTGTCTACAGTCTAGACTATAGATAAAACTATAGTCTGTAATATAGATCCGTATATAGTCTGGACTACAGATCAATCTATAGTATGGATTATAGATCTCTTTATATTTTGGATTATAAATTTCTCTATAGTCTGGACTATAGATCTCTCTATAGCCTGGACTATAGATCTCTCTATATTCTGGACTATAGATCAGTCTACAGTCCAGACTATAAAACTCTCTATAGTCTGGACTATAGAACTCTTTATAGCCTGGACTATAAATCAAACTATAGTGTGGATTATAGTCTATAGTGTGGAATTTAGATCAGTCTATATTCTAGACTATATATCAGTTTATAGTGTGGACTATAGATCAGTCATGTCTGGACTACTGATCTCTCTATAGTCTGGATTATAGGTCCCTCTATAGTCTGGATAAGCCTATATTCTGGACTATAGATCAGTCTATACTCTGGACTATATTTCAGTCTATAGTCTGGACTATAAATATCTCTATAGTGTGGACTTTAGATCAGTCTATATTGTGGACTATATATCAGTTTATAGTGTGGACTATAGATCGTTCTATATTGTGTACTATATATCAGTCTATAGTCTGGACAATAAGTATGTCTATAGTCTGGACTATAGATCTCTCTATAGTCTGGATTATAGGTCCCTCTATAGTCTGGATAAGCCTATATTCTGGACTATAGATCAGTCTATATTCTGGACTATATTTCAGTCTATAGTTTGGACAATACAGTCTAGACTATAAAACTCTCTATAGCCTGGACTATAGAACTCGTTATAGCCTGTACTATAAATCAAACTATAGTGTGGACTATAGTCTATAGTGTGGACTTTAGATCAGTCTATATTGTGAACTATATATAAGTTTATAGTGTGGACTATAGATCGTTCTATAGTCTGGACTATAAGTATGTCTATAGTCTGGACAATAAATATTTCTATAGTCTGGACTATAGATCATTCTGCAGTCTGGACTACAGATCAGTCTATAGTCTGGACTGCAAAACAGTCTATATTCTGGACTATAGATCAGTCTATTGTCTGGACTATAGATAAGTCTATAGTATGGACTAATAAGAACATAAATGGGCTGATCTACAATAGTGGGAGTGGCAGAATGGAAAGGTTTGCGAAGTAAACTGAACATTGCAAATATATGTTTATCAAAAAATATTAATTATTTACTTTTGTTAAATTATCAACAAATATGCCAGTTGCACCACTGTGCATAGCTGCTTTGTGCAATAATATAATACAACAATGAAATAAATATGTCTCATCTCATACTAGTCTTTCATATTCTACGCTATTCCATCCACAATTCTGATACTAGAGCTACTAGTGTACAATTTGTATGGTTGCTAACAATATATGTGTATACAGGGATTCTATAACGGAAGGCACTAATTATGTTGCTCTATAAAAAAAATTAACACAAAACAACAGCATCTGCAACAGTAGCAGCAGCAATAAGCAGCAGATTGCGAAAAGAATGTATAAAAATATTAAATTTCACATTATTATAGTCATATTTTAATGTTGCATTTTATGACACTGCGCTGTGTTTGATGTGCCCTCACTGGTTGGATATACATACATATAAATGGTTTTTATGGGCAAAATAAATATTTTATATTTTAAAAAATATTTACATCAAGATATTTTTATGTTAATGCATACATATTATTTTTAATAACCATCACATTATTAATTTTTCTTTTTTGCTATACCGATGACATGTGAACATATTTAATTTCAAATTATTTAACATATTTCATTTAAATGTGTTTAAATTATTTAAAAGTGAAATGTTATAAAATCATTTTAAAGCTGACGAGGACAAAAATCAATAGGATTTATATGTGCATTATATATGAGCCGAAATTGTTCGAAAATTCTTGAAATTAGCTATTAAACAGATAAATTTCTCTTACCGAAATCCAGAAATTTGAATTCGTAGGTGAAGACCCACACCAAATATATTTATGTTTGTTTAGTGACAAACATACAATGT